>NW_027042933.1:0-88462 GCF_037950935.1 Myxozyma melibiosi | reverse complement strand
TTCTCCAGATCTTTCGAGGTGTATTCGCCGCCATTGTCTGACCTAAGGGTCACCATTGTCTGTCCTAGTTTGTTGCTAGACTGACGAATATACGTCCTGATAGCCTCTGCCGCGTCCGACTTATTTTCCAAGAAGTAGACATTCACATAATGTGAGTAGTCATCGATCATTGTCATGAAATACTTCTCACCAGTCAAGGAATTGTAGACTGGTCCACAAACATCGGTATGAATGAGTTCCAGTGGACGCGTCGTCTTGGTAGTGCTTTCCTTGTATGGTAGTCGATGAGATTTCGCAGCAGCGCAAGTATTGCACTTGCAACTTGAGATGTGAGTGTCAAGACCTTTGACAGTGCTGTGTCTTTGCATCTGCTCCAGGATCTGATCAGAGACATGTCCGAGTCTCTGATGCCATATAGAACTGACTGCATTGATTTTGTTGATATCAATTTCAGCAAACTGTCCATCAAACCGGCACAGCTCTTCGAACTTTGAGCGTGTTCCGATCTTGATCTTCTGTCCTTCCGAGGTGCTCACAAAACACTTCAGCCCTGCATCAATTGTCCAAACATCTGAATCCTTGCTCAGCATGCTGGTAGATACAAGACCCATCTTCGCTTCAGGCACATGCAGTACATTCTTGAGAGGCACAGTGTATTCCTTTCCTCTGTCCTGGACTTTGGCAAAGGCATTTCCTTGTCCCACTGCTCTCATATACTGCCCATTAGCAACCTCTAATATTGCTTCCAGAGGTTGATAATCCTGGAGAACGGCTCTGTTGGATGTAATGTGCCTGGTGGCTCCCATGTCGATGAACCACCCACTATCCTCAAGCCTTCCAGACTGATTTCCTGCCACCAACCCTGCCCTTTCCACCCGCTGTTCAGCACCGAGGTTGCTGTTAACCACAGCTGCATGGATCTTGAACTTGTTGTCCTTGTTCTGATCCTTTCCTTTAGGGCAGTCTCTCTTGAAGTGGCCTTCCTTTCCACACTTATAACACTTCAGTTTCTTCTTCCCTGAGTCTTTCACTGCAAGCAAGCTACCTCTGCCTTGGTTTCCTTGAGGCTTCCTGGTCAGGGAGGTCCTGACTCCACTGAAGACATCCTGGACTGTGAGCGTATCCTTCTGCTGCTCAAGGACTGAGATAGTGCCCTCAAGTGCATCTGGGAAAGATCTGAGGAGAATGGAGGCATAGACATCTTGAAGTTTGACATCTAGCTGGTCCATCTGCTCAAGAACCCCCATAAACTCACGCTCATAGGACTCAAAGGCTTCAAGTGTTGCTTCCTCCAACTTGAGGAACAACAACTTGGCCACCAAAGAGGCTTTGACTCCTGCTGCATCACTCATGTATACACCCTGAAGATTTTTCCAAGCCTTCCTAGCATTACCGCATTTCAAGTGCCGATAATCCTTGACTTGTACCGCGCCCATCATCAATATAAGAGCCTGTCTGTTGATTGACTCAAAGTGGGGATCCTCCTCTTGTGACTTTATGTCAAGGTCACTCAAAGGTGTGCCCACAACTCCCCACAGGCCCTTCTGCTCCATCACCATCCTCAAGGCAAAAGCCCATTCAGAGTAGTTGAGAGCATTAAGGATTGGTAACTTCAAAGAGTCATTGCCAGGGCTCATAACCTGTTGCAAATTGTCTTTGCCAGTGGAAGTTCCAGACATATTGAAGTTGTCAGAGTTATCCATTGATGATGATATTCCTTAAGTGTGCTTTGATAGATAATATGATATGTTGTTGATTGAATTGATATGTACAAAACAAGGGAGGGAGCTGGTCAATATATAGACAAAATAAGTTCATACAAAATTTATACAAAGTTCTTCAAGTATCATCTGATCAGTCATCTGACCAGTCATCTGATCAGTCATCTGATCTTTCCAGATCATTCCAGCTCCTTCCAGATCCTTCCAGCTCCTTCTAGCTGCTTCCAGTTCTTTCCAGTTCCTTCTGGTTCCTTCCGGTAGATTCCAGTTGCTTCCGGTCCCTTCTAGCTGTTTCCAGTTGCTTCTGGTTCCACCTAGTAATTTCCTTAGGGTTTCTGTTCCCTCCAAGGAAACCCTTGATCCTGCTGCATAATGGAACACTATTTTCAACACTGATCAGATCCTGGAGCAGATGCAAAGACACAGCACTGTCAAAGGCCTTGACACTCACATCTCAAGTTGCAAGTGCAATACTTGCGCTGCTGCGAAATCTCATCGACTACCATACAAGGAAAGCACTACCAAGACGACGCGTCCACTGGAACTCGTTCATACCGATGTTTGTGGACCAGTCTACAATTCCTTGACTGGTGAGAAGTATTTCATGACAATGATCGATGACTACTCACATTATGTGAATGTCTACTTCTTGGAAAATAAGTCGGACGCGGCAGAGGCTATCAGGACGTATATTCGTCAGTCTAGCAACAAACTAGGACAGACAATGGTGACCCTTAGGTCAGACAATGGCGGCGAATACACCTCGAAAGATCTGGAGAAATTCCTGGATGAACAAGGAATTGAGCACCAGACTACTGTTGCAGAGACTCCTCAACAGAACGGCGTCGCTGAGCGAATGAATCGGACTTTAATTGAGAAAGCATTGAGCATGTTGATCGAGGCAAAAATGCCGGAAAAGTTTTGGCCAGAAGCGATCAAATGCGCGGTTCATGTCGCAAATCGGATCACTAGCAGAGCTATAGCGCCCAACACAACACCCTATGAGCTCTGGTTTGGCAGGAAGCCTGATGTTTCCTACTTCCGGGTCTTTGGAAGTACGGCATGGATTCACAAATCGAAAACTCAGGCTGGTGGCAAGTTTTCCCCAAAAGGAATCCGAGGAGTGATGGTTGGCTATGCTGCAAACAAAAAGGCATACAGGATTTATATCCCATCACGAGGGGTAACTTTTGCCAGAGATGTTGTCTTCGATGAGACAACATTGGGGCTTGATTGGTACAAGCCTGCACGCTTGGATAGCGGGTTGGAAAGATCTTCAGAAGTTACAGTTGAACAACTTGGAGCCAGTATTGGTTTTTGGCCTCGAGTTCATCATCCATCCAGTGCTCTATCATCAGAAGATAATAGATCAAGTGGGAGAAGAGAAAATGATGAACCAGCTGAGGATGTTCAGGATGAGTCGGTCGAGGCTCAGGAGTCTGAAGACATGGAAATTGATCACGACTTGGAGGAAAATCAAGGAGAGATGCGAGTCGTTACTCGCAATGAGGACCAAGGGCCGAGAAGACGGCAAATCCGTGATGTGGACGCCATTGAGGAACGAATCAGACAGCGAATTGCAAGGGATGAAAGAAACTCCCAGGGCACTCTCAAAATATTCGATTTCAATGACTACGATTATGAGGACAACAATGAGGAAGACGATGAGATGGATCTCGACAAAGAAGAGTCAGACGGCGATGATGCTCGATTCATCAGAGAAAATTCAAAGAAACGAAGGCTCGACGGCAACAGGATCAACAGCGATCGAATGATTCTCGACAGGAGCGACAGAAGTGAGTCTGAGGATCCACTCAGTCTTCAAGCATGGGCAGTCAGGACAAAAGATACGGCAGAGCCAGTGACAATTCAGCAGGCAAAGGCAAGCCCAGAATGGTTACACTGGAGCAAGGCTTGCGAGGACGAGCTGAATTCTCTACAAGAAAATCAAGTGTGGAGATGGAGTGAGCTACCTAGTGGGAGAAAAGCAATTACTTCCAAATGGGTTTTCAAGAAGAAATATGGCAAGGATGGCCAGCTCACAAAATACAAGGCTCGGATTGTTGCCAGAGGATTCACTCAAGAATATGGAATTGATTTTGATGAGACCTTTGCACCAGTGGTCAGATTTGAATCAATCAGGATCCTTTTGGCTCATGCTGCTATCAATGACTACCATATTCATCAGATGGACATAAAGACTGCTTTTCTCTATGGAAAATTGGAAGAGGAAATTTATTTGCAGCCTCCTCCAGGATATTTTCAGAACAGCAAGAAAGTATGGAGATTACAGCGGAGTCTTTATGGTTTGAAGCAGGCACCACGATGCTGGAATGAGCTGCTGCATGATTACTTGCTACAGATCGGTTTCTCTCAGTCAAGCGATGACTATGGCATTTACAGAAGCAAAAAATCAAACCTATTGCTTGCTGTATATGTTGATGATCTGATAATTACTGGCAAGGATTTGGACTCTATCAATAAGTTCAAAGAGAACATGCGCAAAAGGTTCCAGATGACTGATATGGGTGAGACAAGCTATTTCTTGGGGATTGAAATTACCAGAGACAGAGCCAAAGGCACTCTCACAATTTGTCAGAAGAAATATGCTGAGGAAGTCTTGAAAACCTTCAATATGCAAGACAGCAACCCTGTCACAACGCCTGTGGATTTGAGTGTTACACTCTCTCAGAAAATGAGTCCAAAGACCAAGACTGAGGAAAAGGAAATGGAGAAAATTCCCTATCAGAGTGCTGTTGGAAGCCTGAATTATTTGGCTATTGGGACGAGACCAGACATTGCAAATGCAGTGGGAGAAGTCTCCAGATTCAACTCCAATTATGGAAAGCAGCACTGGACAGCAGTCAAGCGAATTTTGCGATATATCAAAGGAACGGCATCCATGGGAATCACCTTCAGCAAACACCATGGCAACTTACTTACCGGCTACTCAGATGCAAATTATGCAATGGATATTGATGAGCGGAAATCAACCTCAGGATATGTCTTTGTCCTTGGAGGTGGAGCAGTGAGTTGGAAATCCAAGCGCCAGAAATCAGTTGCCTTGTCAACCACAGAGGCAGAATATATGGCACTGAAGCTAGCAGCTCAGGAAGCTGTTTGGCTGAAGAGACTTTATGAATTCATGAGCCAGAATTCACACCGGCCGATTCAAATCGCAGAAGACAATCAGGGAGCAATCAAATTGGCAAAGAATCCACAGTTCCATGAGAGAACAAAGCATGTTGATGTCAGCTATCACTTCACCAGACAAGCAATCACTGATGGCATTATCAACATTATTGGATGTGGAACCAAGGATATGGTTGCAGACCTTTTGACCAAAGGAATTGCAAGAGAGCAATTTGGAAAGCTGAGATCAATGATGGGAATGAACTGAATAATGGAAAAAGTGGGAGTGTTGAAAATAGTGTTCCATTATGCAGCAGGATCAAGGGTTTCCTTGGAGGGAACAGAAACCCTAAGGAAATTACTAGGTGGAACCAGAAGCAACTGGAAACAGCTAGAAGGGACCGGAAGCAACTGGAATCTACCGGAAGGAACCGGAAAGAACTGGAAGCAGCTAGAAGGAGCTGGAAGGATCTGGAAGGAGCTGGAATGATCTGGAAAGATCAGATGACTGATCAGATGACTGGTCAGATGACTGATCAGATGATACTTGAAGAACTTTGTATAAATTTTGTATGAACTTATTTTGTCTATATATTGACCAGCTCCCTCCCTTGTTTTGTACATATCATTCAATCAACAACATATCATATTATCTATCAAAGCACACTTAAGGAATATCATCATCAATGGATAACTCTGACAACTTCAATATGTCTGGAACTTCCACTGGCAAAGACAATTTGCAACAATGTTCTCGGGTCTCATCCGCTCCCAAGTAGTAGGGTCTAGTCTTCAAAGTGATTCCCTTGTTGAAGCCCTCAATTTCCTCCTGTAGAAACTTGAGTCCATCGTCATTGTCGGGGTAATCCAACAAGCTAACGCCATGAATAACCGCCTTTGGCCAGCTCTCCTGGATCTCCACGCTCTCAACTTTGAGTCCCTCCGCTTCGGCTTCCTGCTTGAAGATCTCCCTGTAGGCAAGGAACATATCAGTTTCCGTAGTCAAGTTCGGATGGAGAAGAAGATTCTGTCGCTGGCTGAGAGTCACATTGGCTAGGCGGATCTCATCAGGCGCTTTCGCATCCTTCAATGCACTATTGACTCGTGTGCGGAAGGAGCGAGCATCGATGCTGCCGGCAGGTGCAGCCAGGGTCAAAATCAAAGGAGAAGGAGTGACTCTCTTTGATGTCTGTGCAGCTGGCGTTGCTGCATTAGACTTGGCCCTGTTTCGACGCGCCTTGGACGAGCTGACAGTGTTCCATTCTTCTCCACCGGAAGGGCGAGCGTTCGCAGCTCCAGTTGCTGCAGTAGATGTATAAGTTGCTCCCGTCTTAGCAACGTTAGCAGCAGCTTTGGAGGCATATGAAACTGGCTTGCGAGCAATGGATTGAGAGGCAACATTGCTGGCTCGCGCGCTTGACTGGGTCCCTGATTTAGCTCCTGCTTTGGGGGCGGAAATCCTTGCATTGGCGTCAGTATTGGGGCTCGCTGAAGAGGCCTGTCTCTCCTCTTGCTGGCTATCCATGGCGTGCTTCTCGTTAGAGTCGTTAAGGGCTTTCAAAAGGTTAATCACTCCGGTGATGTCGAGTCCATATACTTTCACAAGCTGGGCAATGATCGAAATAACATTAGACAATTGGTTAGGTGGCAGCTGCAGTTGCATCCCATCAGGAATTGCTTCAAAGAGCGTCTCCAACTTCTCAAATCGAGCATCTTTTTCAGAGGTGCTCTTGGGGGGTGAAAATTTTTCAACTGCTCCCTTAAGCCGAGTATTCTCAGCCTGAAGTCTCTCAATGGTACGCTCCATATTGGCAAGGCGGTCCTCAATGGAAGGAGATTCAGTAAACAAAGGCTCTGCGTCTTGGCCAGCCTGCTCAGAGGCGCGGTCAGGTGTCGGTTGGGGTGTTGATGTCGGATCATCTGGAGAAGCGGAAAAATTTTCACCTTCTTCAGACATCGCATCTTCGTCAGATTCGATGGCAATTAGGTCGTTCGAGATGGTTTCGTAGTCCTTGGCGTTCGTAGATTCAGTAGATCCCGCTTCCGCGCTTTCATGGATTCGATGGGGCGGCGTAGAAGCCAGTCCATCTGGTGGCAAATCCGATGATTGGCGGTGCGCATTGTATTCGTTTTCAGCGATTAGAGCCTCTTCCGGGTCCCCATTTTCAAGGAGAGGGGGCAATCCAGTCTCCTGCATCGCTTGAGGACCAGGACGAGGCGGCGTAGGCGATTCTTCCGATGGTTTCTGGCGTTTGAGGCCAATAATTGGAGTCGGAGTTGAGGGCAAAAAACTCAACATTTCTCTGGTTGGAGCCACCACCAGGTCAGTACACTCTGACTGGGGCTGCTCCGAGTAGGCTTCAGGCGGCCCGTCCCAGGACGAGCTTTCCTCTGCCATATTACTTGTTTGATTGTTGTTGCGAGTTGTGGGGGTCAATACAGCTAGCAATGCTGCGAGAGATATTCACCAGGGGCTTGTCAATAGAGAGCCGAGGTTTGCCTTCATAAGCACTGAAAACCTCGTGTTGAAACCGGGCATTCCATGCATAAAAACCGCGGTCATCGACTAGCTTATAAAGGAAGCGCAATGAACAGTCATGGTTGACATTGTCTGGCGACGAGGCTGCTTGTGTTTGAAACTGGCAGTGCATTCCTTAAAGGAAGTATCCAGAGACTTGTATTCTTCAGGGACGCTCATAGTGATAGAGTAGACAATATATTATTAACTAGTCGTTGATCAGAAATATTAGCTTTGGTTTGTCATATGGTTTTCTGACAACCAGCTAGGAAGGTAGGAGGGGCCCTTTTTATGTACAAAATTTTCCCAAAGACCTTCTCTGCCCTAACATCCATCTCAAGGGCACCAGAGTTCAACAACTGTCTTGCGCCACACTCACACGCCACACTGATGTGGCACAATACACAACCTTAACTCCTTCTCTTTTCTCACCACAAAATGTGCAATAACTTTGTGAATAAAGTCACCACAATCTTCCCAAATATACCACCAGAACCGCCACAACTTCAACAATTTGAATATACCATTAGAACCGCAATATTCTCAACAGCTTGAGTGGCTAAGCCAAGAGCGTGATTGCTGCCCTCAACTTTGGTAGCAGAGCGAAGCCAATAAATGGAGACTTTTGTGTTGGTTTCGGACAGTCTGTTGATGGCTTGATAGATAACAGTAGCTTTCCGTTGATTTGAAGCGCGCCGAGGCTTCTCCAGGCGTTTCAGGACATTAAGGGCATCTGTGAAGAAACTGATAGTTTGGTTTGACAGTCTTCGTTTTGATGTCCAAGCTGTGGCCTTCGCTAAGGCAGTTATCGCCCCAGATTACAGATCCGAATGAAAGCCCAAAAAGCCATGCTCTTCATGCGCTAAACGTCCTCCATATTCGACAGTGAAAGCCCAGCCTACACCCTTGTTCTCAGTGTTGTAAAATGATCGAGAGTAGATGTCCCAGCCTTTGTCAATGATTTCCAAAATCTCCTTTTCCGGTAGTGTCTCAAGCTTGTTGGAGATGTCCGGAACGCGCCAGGGTGGGTATTCTCTAACGTTGAACGTCTCAGTTGTCGTTTGGCGTTCAAGGAAAAGCTGATTAGTCCATAACAGATAGTCTAATCGACTCTGGAAGCGTTCCTCTTCTTCAGCCTGGAGCAGTGATATGGCCCAGCGGTATGGCCGCTGCATTGCTCCCTTAAGATACACGGTTCGAGCCCCGCTTGTGAGCTTTTCCTGGATTTTGGCCTAATATTGAACCCCCCCTCAATTTTCACCTTGATAATTTCCAGCAAAAAAATTGTCTTGGTTGCAAAATTTATATTGAACCCCCCACTGCAGTAGCACCAAGTTTACAACAAAGCAGTGAAAGAAATGAGATCCCCCGGATTTTATGGATAATACTATGGACTTTACTACACGCCTTCCCTTTCTGGCAATGGTTGAACTGAAGCACCTACTGGATAGCTTGTCCTCCACTTCAGGCAGGCATACTTGGATATCCTATCAGGGAGATGGAAAAATTGAAGTTGGATTTGAAAAATGGAGATAAAAAATTGGCGGAAGAAGTTGGAGACAGTCTGTCATAACCTAGTTGTTGCAAATAGACTATAATAAAAAGATTCATCATCATCATCTTCTTCTTCAGCCTGGTCCCATCTCGCAAACGGAGCGACAGGAGACGTGCGAGACTCCTCCTAGTGATTGGGAAGAGCATCACATCTCGGAACCAAAGGATGAGTACTTGGGAGTGTTGCCATTCGAAGAGCATACTTTCGCATTCGTCGTCGGAGTCTAATGGCCGCTGGAGGGATCGCTGCTTCACATTCAAGCGCTGCGATTGGCGAGGACCTGAACGCGCCCAAAATCGTTCCTGGACCCCTTGTTATGCAGCCCTGTAAACTTCTCATTGATCCCCGCTTTCTGACAGGTCCATTAAAGCTCTGTACCGTAGTCTGCAAGAGAAGTGATGCAGGCGATATAGAGCTGTCGAAGGGATGAGTGTGGGAGACCGCCTGTTGATCTGGCAAACCGGCGAAAAGACATGAGCGAGCGCAATGCCTGCCCCAGCCTCTGTTGAGCATGATGTTGAAATCGGAGCTTGGAGTCGAAATAGATGCCTAGCCAGCGCACGATAGGCGCCGGCTTGAGCTCTGTGCCATAGGGAGTCGTCAGGGAGTCGGTAGGAGGCGTTTGAGAGTTACTGAAATGAATCAGCTCGGATTTGCTATCGTCAAAGGCGACAGCATTCTCTGCTCCCTCATTGAGCATGTTGATCGAGGCAAAAATGCCGGAAAAGTTTTGGCCAGAAGCGATCAAATGCGCGGTTCATGTCGCAAATCGGATCACTAGCAGAGCTATAGCGCCCAACACAACGCCCTATGAGCTCTGGTTTGGCAGGAAGCCTGATGTTTCCTACTTCCGGGTCTTTGGAAGTACGGCATGGATTCACAAATCGAAAACTCAGGCTGGTGGCAAGTTTTCCCCAAAAGGAATCCGAGGAGTGATGGTTGGCTATGCTGCAAACGAAAAGGCATACAGGATTTATATCCCATCACGAGGGGTAACTTTTGCCAGAGATCTTGTCTTTGATGAGACAACATTGGGGCTTGATTGGTACAAGCCTGCACGCTCGGATAGCAGGTTGGAAAGATCTTCAGAAGTTACAGTTGAACAACTTGGAGCCAGTATTGGCTTTTGGCCTCGAGTTCATCATCCATCCAGTGATCTATCACCAGAAGATAATAGATCAAGTGGGAGAAGAGAAAATGATGAACCAGCTGAGGATGTTCAGGATGAGTCGGTCGAGGCTCAGGAGTCTGAAGACATGGAAATTGATCACGACTTGGAGGAAAATCAAGGAGAGACGCGAGTCGTTACTCGCAATGAGGACCAAGGGCCGAGAAGACGGCAAATCCGTGATGTGGACGCCATTGAGGAACGAATCAGACAGCGAATTGCAAGGGATGAAAGAAACTTCCAGGGCACTCTCAAAATATTCGATTTCAATGACTACCATGATGAGGACAACAATGAGGACGACGATGAGATGGATCTCGATGAAGAAGAGTCAGACAGCGATGATGCTCGATTCATCAGAGAAAATTCAAAGAAACGAAGGCTCGACGGCAACAGGCTCAACAGCGATCGAATGATTCTCGACAGGAGTGACAGAAGTGAGTCTGAGGATCCACTCAGTCTTCAAGCATGGGCAGTCAAGACAAAAGATACGGCAGAGCCAGTGACAATTCAGCAGGCAAAGGCGAGTCCAGAATGGTTACACTGGAGCAAGGCTTGCGAGGACGAGCTGAACTCTCTACAAGAAAATCAAGTGTGGAGATGGAGTGAGCTACCTAGTGGGAGAAAAGCAATTACTTTTAAATGGGTTTTCAAGAAGAAATATGGCAAGGATGGCCAGCTCACAAAATACAAGGCTCGGATTGTTGCCAGAGGATTCACTCAAGAATATGGAATTGATTTCGATGAGACCTTTGCACCAGTGGTCAGATTTGAATCAATCAGGATCCTTTTGGCTCATGCCGCTATCAATGACTACCATATTCATCAGATGGACATAAAGACTGCTTTTCTCTATGGAAAATTGGAAGAGGAAATTTATTTGCAGCCTCCTCCGGGATATCTTCAGAACAGCAAAAAAGTATGCAGATTACAGCAGAGTCTTTATGGTCTAAAGCAGGCACCACGATGCTGGAATGAGCTGCTGCATGATTACTTGCTACAGATCGGTTTCTCTCAGTCAAGCGATGACTATGGCATTTACAGAAGCAAAAAAATCAAACCTATTGCTTGCTGTATATGTTGCTGATCTGATAATTACTGGCAAGGACTTGAACTCTATCAATAAGTTCAAAGAGAACATGCGCAAAAGGTTCCAGATGACTGATATGGGTGAGACAAGCTATTTCTTGGGGATTGAAATTACCAGAGACAGAGCAAAAGGTACTCTGACAATTTGTCAAAAGATGATGATGATGATGATGATAAATCTCTGTTTTAAGTCCGTTGCAACAACTAGGTTATGACAGACTAACACCCCCTTCACCACTATATAATAAAACAAAATAGATCCTAAGATCGTGTCACAATAACAAATAAGTCAATAAAAAATAAATCTGCAAGTCAAAAATAACACAAAGAAATTTCGCAAAATTCACTATAACATGTTTCAAATAAAAGATAAAATCCAAAATAAATTCAATAATAACCCTCCTAGCTATCAACTTCCTTAAGAGACCTCACTGCTACGCCTCCTCCTCATTACTGGCGATCCTCGCACTCAAATCCACGAGAAAATTGATCCATAACTCATCCCTCTGGCTCTTAGTGAGAGACTTGTGCTGATGATACCAGTGACCAGTGCCAACATGGGTCTTCTGAATATATTTGATGAGTGCAGAAAGACCTCTGTTTGTCCATAGAATGCGATCGAGCGTGCGTTCGGCTATAGGGATATCTTCAAAGGCATTCTTCCGTTCCTCTGTGTGCTTGGAACAAGAAAGAAGCACATGCTCAACTGACTGCAGTGAGTCTCCACACCAACAGTCTGGAGAGGGACGAGGCTCCCTGCCATGTCTTGCAAAATAGCTGTTGAAGAAGCCATGTCCAGTCCGGAAGCTCACAATACAACTGGCAATGCTGCGGGAGATATTCACAAGCGGCTTGTCAATAGAGAGTCGAGGCTTGCCTTCATATTGATAATATTCTGATCGAGGTGCAGCTTGAAACCTGGCATTCCATTCTTCAAAAGCGAGGTCATCGACGAGCTTATAAAGAAAGCGCAAGGAACAATCATGATTGACGCGGTCTGGCGACGAGGCTGCTTGAGTTGCTAAGGCCAGGGCGCGATTGCTGCCCTCCACTTTCGTAGCGGAGCGAAGCCAATAGATAGAGACTTTAGTGTTAATTTCAGACAGTCGATTGATGGCTCGATAGATCACAGTGGCTTGGCGTTGATTGGAGGCGCGCCGAGGCTTCTCCAGGCGTTTCAAGACAGCAGGGACATCGGTGAAGAAATGGATGGCCTCGTTTGACAGTCGATGCTTTGTTGCTCAAGTTGTGGCCTTCGCTAAGGCGGTTATCGCCGCAGAATAAAGATCTGATTGAAGGCCCAAAAAGCCAAACTCATCATGCCTGAAGCGCCCCCCATATTCGACAGTGAAAGCCCAGCCAGCAGCGTTGTTCTCAGCGTTGCATAATGAGCGAGTGTAGATATTCCAGCCCTCGCCAATGATTTCCAAAATTTCCTTTTCTGGTAATCTCTCAAGCCTGCTAGAGATGTTCGGAACATGCCAGGGTGGGTATTCCCTAACATTGAACGTCTCAGTCGTCGTTTGGGGTTGAGCATCCAGCTGAATAGTCTTTAACAAGTAGTCTAGTCGACATTGAAGGCTCACTTGCGGTCCAGGCTGGAACCATCTCCCATGAGGCGCAGCAGGAGATGTACGAGACTCCTCCGGGTGGTTGGGAAGCGCGTCGCATCTTGGAACCAAAGGATGAGTACTTGGGATGATGATGATGATAAATCTCCGTTTTAAGTCCGTTGGAACAACTAGGTTATGACAGACTATCTCGCCCTCCTCAACTATATAATAAAACAAAATAGATCCTAAGATCGTGTCACAATAACAAATAATCAATAACAAATACATCTCCAAGTCAAAATAACACAAAGAAATTTGCAAAATTCACTATAACATATTTCAAATAAGAGATAAAAATCCAAAAAGAAGTCCATAATAACTATCCAAGCTATCATCTTCCTTAAAAGGCCTCAGTGTTACCCATCCCACTCCAGGTCACCAAGTCCTACTCTCAAATCCACCAAACGATTGATCCACAACTCATCCCTCTGGCTCTGTGTGAGAGCGATTTTCTGAAGAAAGTGCAATATATTCAGCTTCAGAAGAACTCAAGGTAACCATCGTTTGTTTCTTTGACTTCCAAGCGACAGCCGTCCCATTAATCAAGGTAACATAACCACTAACAGACACACGAGTATCTGTTTCAGCCCAAGACGCATCTGAATAGGCTTGAAAGTGTACACCAGACTTCTTGGGATAAGCAAGAGCAAGACTTGCTGTTCCTTTTAAGTAGCGAAGAACACGAACAGCTGCTTTCCAATAGGTCTGTGTAGGAGTGATCAGATTGCGAGATAGAACAGAGACAGCATGAGAAATATATGGTCTGGCTGTATTCTGAGCGAAAAGAAGTTTCATTCCCAGGAACTTGTCTGCAACACCCAAGTCTTTCATCTCAAACGCCGAAGTTAAGACCTCTTTGACATGGCGCATGTCAACGTCATTACTAGACGCAAGCAGAAGATCATCAACATAAAGGCCAATCAAAACAAGTCCATTGGTTGTTTGGCGCAAATAGAGACAACCTTCAACAGGGTTCCTTTTGAAACCAACAGTAACAAGGACTTTGTCAATGACCTTATGCCAGAGCATCGGAGACTGTTTGAGACCATAGATGGACTTCTTTAGACGATAGACTTTGCCAGGGTATTTGTTCTCAGAGCCAGGTGCGATCTTCATGTAAATCTCCTCATCAAGTTCAGCATTCAAGAAGGCGGTAGTGACATCCATTTGGTGAACAACAAGACTCTGGGAGGCTGAGATAGCCAGCAGGACCTTAATTGAATCATAGCAAATGACGGGGCTAAACGTGTCTGTATAATTGATACCATACACCTGACTGAATCCCTGAGCAACAAGGCGTGCTTTGTAGCGACCAGGTTTCTTAGCAAAGACCCAGCGACAACCAACAACTCTCTTGTCATCCGTCTGATCCACTAGTTCAAACGTTCCATTGCGTTCATGTGCAAGAAGTTCTTCATTAATAGCACTTAACCACTGATCCTTTTCTTCACTTCTCAAGACTTGTTTGTAGGTATTGGGAACAACGCCTTGAGCGTAGCGAGCAGCAGTGACAACAAAACAAGTAGCGACGAGATTGGCTTGAGGATGAGTCACACGAGTTTGCGAGCGAGTGGTAGGACGATGAATGATGACCCTTGCAACGCCTCCCTTCACAGATCCACTCTTAACGTACGGTTCGTAGTCAGGATCCGATGTTGACTCACCCAGATCATCAGCAGCGTCAGCGAAAACATCATCCTCCTCAGTATCACCATACTCATCACATTCATCATCTTCTTCCCTTCCTTGAGTCAACACCGATAGATCAAGAGAACCGGGAGCGGGACGAGACAAGAGATCAAGCTCATCGACGGACAAGGGAACGACGGACGGAGAGAGAACTGGCGAGGAGGCAAGCGGAGGTGAAGGCGGAGGCGTGGGAGAAGACGGAGAAGGAGACTCGACGGAAGGAGAGTCGGACGACGGAGCGGAAGGCGAAAGAGAGATGGACGGAGGAGACGGCGAGAGTGACGAAGAAGACGAGGGAGAAGAACTGCGGAGACGCGGAGAAGGGGGAGCGGACAGAGGGAGTTGGGTGAGAGCGGGAACCGTACCAACACCAGTAGCAGAACCACCAGAAGAGAAGATACCGGGCACGAGAGGAGAGGAGGAGAGACGAGAGACTAGCTGAGGCTCGTCGCGGAAGGGAAAGGAGGATTCGAGGAAGGTGACCTGATTCGATTCGACAACCTTGTTAAGACGCGGATCGTAAAGACGGTAGGCCTTGCGGTCCCCGGAGTAGCCTACATGAACACAAGAAGCACTAACCGGTGCAAGTTTGCCATCACGAACACTGGAGTCCACGAGAGGATAGGCAGCGCAGCCAAAGACGTGAAGGTGATGTTGAAAATAGTGTTCCATTATGCAGCAGGATCAAGGGTTTCCCTGGAGGGAACTGAAACCCTAAGGAAATTACTGGGTGGAACCAGAAGCAACTGGAAACAGCTAGAAGGGACCGGAAGCAACTGGAATCTACCGGAAGGAACTAGAAGGAACTGGAAGCAGCTAGAAAGAGCTGGAAGGATCTGGAAGGAGCTGGAATGATCTGGAAACATCAGATGACTGATCAGATGACTGGTCAGATGACTGATCAGATGATACTTGAAGAACTTTGTATAAACTTTGTATGAACTTGTTTTGTCTATATATTGACCAGCTCCCTCCCTTGTTTTGTACATATCATTCAATGAACAACATATCATATTACATATCAAAGCACACTTAAGGAAGATCATCATCAATGGATAACTCTGACAACCTCAATATGTCTGGAACTTCCACTGGCAAAGACAATTTGCAACAGGTGATCAAGAGCGGGGATCTCGCCAGTCCAAAGCTCGAAGGGAGAGATGGCAGAGCGTGACGGAGGAAGACGATTGTAAAGATACGGCAGAGCCGGTGACAATTCAGCAGGCAAAGGCAAGTCCAGAATGGTTACACTGGAGCAAGGCTTGCGAGGACAAGCTGAATTCTCTACAAGAAAATCAAGTGTGGAGATGGAGTGAGCTACCTAGTGGGAGAAAAGCAATTACTTCCAAATGGGTTTTCAAGAAGAAATATGGCAAGGATGGCCAGCTCACAAAATACAAGGCTCGGATTGTCGCCAGAGGATTCACTCAAGAATATGGAATTGATTTTGATGAGACCTTTGCACCAGTGGTCAGATTTGAATCAATCAGGATCCTTTTGGCTCATGCTGCTATCAATGACTACCATATTCATCAGATGGACATAAAGACTGCTTTTCTCTATGGAAAATTGGAAGAGGAAATTTATTTGCAGCCTCCTCCGCGATATTTTCAGAACAGCAAAAAGTATGGGTTTTACAGCGGAGTCTTTATGGTCTAAAGCAGGCACCACGATGCTGGAATGAGCTGCTGCATGATTACTTGCTACAGCTCGGTTTCTCTCAGTCAAGCGATGACTATGGCATTTACAGAAGCAACAAATCAAATCTATTGATGATGATGATAAATCTCCGTTTTAAGTCCGTTGCAACAACCAGGTTATGACAGACTAACACCCCCTTCACCACTATATAATAAAACAAAATAGATCCTAAGATCGTGTCACAATAACAAATAAATCTCCAAGTCAAAAACAAAACAAAAAACTTTCGCAGAATTAACTATAACATATTCCAAATAATAAATAAAAATCCAAAACAACTCAATAATAATTTTCCAAGCTATCAACGTCCCTAGGAGGCCTCACAGCTACTCCTCCTCCTCAATATTGGCGATGCCCGCTCTCAAACCCACCATAAAATTTAATCCATAACTCATCCCTCTGGCTCTGAGTGAGAGACTTTTGCTGATGATACCAGTGGCCAGTGCCGACATGGGTCTTCTGCAGATATTTGACAAGTGCAGAAAGACCTTTGTCTGTCCATAGAATGCGGTCGAGCGTGCGTTCAGCGATATCAATTCTTTCAAAAGCACTAGTTCGTTCACTGCTGTGCTTGGGACTAGAAAGAAGCACATGCTCAATTGACTGCAGTGGAACTCCACACCAACAGTCTGGAGAGGGACGAGGCTCCCTGCCATGTCTTGCAAAGTAGCTGTTGAAGAAGCCATGTCCGGTCCGGAAGCTCACAATACAGCTGGCAATGCTGCGAGGGATATTCACAAGGGGTTTGTCGATAGATAGTCGAGGCTTGCCTTCATATTTATAGTATTCTGATGGAGGCTTGGCCTGAAGCTTGTCATTCCATTCCTCAAGAGCGAGGTCATTGACGAGCTTATAAAGAAAGCGGAAGGAGCAGTCATAAGTGACGCGGTCTGGCGACGAAGCTGCTTGAGTTGCTGAAGCCAGGGCGCGAATGCTGCCCTCAACTTTGGCAGCAGAGCGAAGCCAATAAATAGAGACTTCGGCGTTGGTTTCAGACAGTTGATTGATGGCTTGATAGATAACGATAGCTAGACTTTGATTTGAGGTGCACCGGGGCTTCTCCAGGCGTTTTAAGACAGCAAGGGCATCCGTGAAGAAGCAGATAGATTTGTTTGAAAGCCTTCGTTTTGATGCCCAAGTTGTGGCCTTCGCTAAGGCGGTTATCGCCGCAAAATACAGAGCCGAATGGAAGATCCAAGAGCCGTGCTCTTCAATTCACGAGACGTCCTTCATATTCGATAGTGAATGCTCAGCCAACACCCTTGTTCTCAGTGTTGTAAAATGAACGAGTGTAGATGTCCCCGCCCTTGCCAATGATTTTCAAAATCTCCTTTTCCGGTAGTGTCTCAAGCTTGCTGGAGATGTCCGGAACGCGCCAGGGTGGATATTCTCTAACTTTGAACGTCTCAGCCGTCGTTTGGCATTGAAGGAAAAGCTGATCAGTCCATAACAAGTAGTCTAATCAACTCTGGAGGCGTTCATTTTCTCCAGCCTGGTCCCATCTCCCAAAGGGAGCGACAAGAGACGTGCGAAACTCCTCCGGGTGGTTGGGAAGAGCGTCGCATCTTGGAACCAGAGGATGAGTGCTTGGGAGTGTCACCAGTCGAAGAGCATATTTTCGCATTCGTCGTTGGAGTCTGATGGCCGCTGGAGAGACCGCTGCTTCACATTCAAGCGCTGCAATTGGCGAGGACCTGAACGCGCCCAAAATCGTTCCTGAACCCCTTGTTATGCAGCCCTGTAATCTTCTCATTGATCCCAGCTTTCTGACAGGTCCATTAAAGCTCTGTGCCGTAGTCAGCAAGAGAAGTGATGCAGGAAATATAGAGCTGTCGAAAGAATGAGTGCGGGAGACCGCCTGTTGATCTGGCAAACCGGCGAAAAGACATGAGCGAGCGCAATGCCTGCCCCAGCATCTGTTGAACGTGATGCTGGAATTTGAGCTTGGCGTCGAAGTAGATGCCTAGCAAGCGCACGATACGCGCCGGCTCAACGTTTCAACTGGACGGAGATAGTACAATATCCTCAAAAACGATTGACTCACTTTCATCGCCATCTCCTCGTAATCAGTATGGCGTGTTCGTAAACAGACCTGCAAGGATTATATAGACAATCCAGACTATCTATCCGTCTCAGACCAGAAAGGCAGCAAAGAATGAAAACCTTCCAGAAAAGGGCAGTTCAGGAGTATCAAAATACCAGAGAAAAAACGAGGATTTAGGATGTGGTGGTGACGACAAAAACAGTGTCCATGAAAATGAGGGAATAAGAGGGCCAAATAAGCAGGGTCCAAGCCGACAGCGACAGGAATTGCATTGATGATTGGGAGCGCCAGGGATACTGGAAGTGAAAAGCGTCAATCAGGTGTTGTGACAAGGAAGGAAAAAGCTGATGTGAAGGAATGAATTATGTTGGAAAGTACGATCCAGTTGGCACGCGAATAGAGGAAAGAAGCTTTTTGACTGAGCTCGAGCTCTGTGAAAATGCATAAAAATTGCAGGCGGCGCTGATTGATTGATGATGATGACAATGAGAAATTGCATTATCGTTGGGCATTGATGGAACAGACTTTCTATCATGAACAGAAGACGGAACAGCAGGATGAGCAGTACTTTTAAACGTGTGCGGAAAGGACGGTCTGGAGAGCATCCGTGCCAAAATTTATAAGTAGACGCAACGAAACTGAACAGGAAGAGACGATTAATGATAAAAGCGGCGAAATCGACGGCTTCGGGCCATAATTGGACCCGAACCTGGCCAACAAATAGAGGAGCCGTGACAATGAAAGTGGGAAAATCGTAGAAAGCTGACAGCCAACCAACTAGTGAAACAGGCAATCATCCAGAAACAGAAACATATTCAGGACAGTGAAGTAACACATGGTGGGCCTGGTGCAAGTACATGAGGTCCGGAAGGCTCCATACCGCATATAACAATCGGTACAGATCGGACGCGTCAAATTATGAAACGGAAGGCGCAATGTCAATCAGACCATTACCTTTAACGATCTATTGACAGGAGAGGGTGGAGACTCAAAACATCTTGACGTTCCATTAAACTTGAGGGTGCATTGATAATGTTGGCGAGCTTGATAAGATCCAAAAAATCTCAAACCTCAAAGGCTGTCGAGCAATGCACAATCAAGGCAGCCCTCCTTGCCAGATCCTTAATAAGAACATGGAAGATCTGCTCCAGACGAGCGTAAGGCGGAAATGAAAAGAAAAAAATGGTCTCCCCAATGTTACCAGAGAGGGGCTTGGCCTCGTTGAAAGTAAGCGTCACGACGACCGCAACACCATTATACAAAGCCATATAACTGACAGAAGATTCTCATAGCTTGCTTAACTGCATCCAGATACTTCTAGTCACCAGAATTCATAGTACTCATATCGTCAATTTAAGATATAATGCCCCAGAGATCCAAAGTTTGTGTAGTTTGTCGATTATATCCTAAAAAATTAGATAAACGAGGGAGTCTCTTTTCCTTAAAAGAAACCCAGGGTACAGAAAGGGCATTGGGTTCCACGCCCACGAACAATAAAAGAAGTACAAAGACTATGGACTTAGACATACAGCTGCTCTATTCGCATTCCCGCTCTATAATAATAAACGGGTTCGAGATGCACCCAACTGGTAGTGAATCCAGTCTACCAACTTACAAGCTCATTCTGAAATACAGTCCGACAGTTCTGCTCTTAAATCAATCGCTTTATTAAACATTATTATCATATACAGTAAATCTAACCGTTTGCAGCAGGAAGCAAACATATTGCACAAACAAAGCCAAAAACAACATCTCTCATGCGATTAGCGAACTCCATACCGTTCAAACTTTGACAGCAGCATGCTTGCTAAAAGCACGTATTTTTTTCCCCCAGAAATAAAAGACATACGGTAGAGGAACCAGAAGGGAACTGATACATGCCAGGATGGTTAATGTCCAATGAGGGCCCATATTCTTGTAGAAGGGGATTCCAGCAACAGTCATTCCACCAGCCACACAATATCGCATGAATGTAACCAATGTAAGAGCAGACGCAGCGTAGATCTCATATGAATCAATTACGTACATATACACAGTGATGAAAATGCACAAAACTCCATATCCAAAAAGTGCTGAGGCGATGAGCGGAGACCAAATGCTAATACTGGCCTATGAGCATAAATAAAAGTAGTCAGCAAATGAATCGATTAAACGGGAGAGAAAAGGTATGACAACTAACATAGTCCGTCCATCCCATCCAAAGTAATGCAACTGGAATCGAGACAGATCCACCCATCATTCCGAACCACAGGCGAACCTCAGGATCTAAATCACGTCGCCCCTCTGCTTGGACTTTCACCAAATCTTTTGCAGTAATCTTGTATACCGGATAAATCAGGATAGAAGGCAGAAGCATGCCTATGAAAAGACCAAGAAAACACACGTTTGTGAGTCCTTGACCAATATGGTATACATTGTCAAAAATATATGTGAAGCCATCCAGGAACGTAAAAAGGATAATATAGATGACAGTCATATACAGCGCCATCAAGATGATAATGGGCTCGGTTGCCATCACAAATGGACGGGTCAAAGCCACTTTCATCCGTGTACTGAACTTTTTGTGCGTCACCTCCAATTCGGCTTTGTACCGCGAGTCACCAGTAACTTTGCGAATATCTTTTGCCTTCCATTTGAGAATCAATGGGCCGAAGGTCTCAGGCATGAAGGCAAGGATAATTATTAGCGCAAGAGTTGCCATGAATAGATTCATCCATTCTGCCCATCGCCATGTATTAAGCTCTGGGCCAATGTAACTGACAATGACCGGACCCATCACAGGTCCACCGAAGCCTGTGACTCCATACAAGGGAAAGGCATATGTTTTGTCCATTTGGTCCCAAAGGTCCGCGATGGAACCACCAGCACATACCAAAGGCGTGGAGCCAAAAAAGCCTGAAAAGAAGCGCAACACAATCTGACCCCCAATATTGGGAGCAAGAGCAGAACCCATTATGAAGCACATAAAAAGAAACATAGTAGAGCCGTAAATGAGATTCCGTCCAAGAGTTTCCGAAAACGGCGCTGCTAAGACGGCTCCAAAAGCATAGCCGATTAAATATGCACCTACAGCACCAGTCAGCGATATTATATCGAGATGTAAAAAGAAAAAGCTGAATATTACCTGTTGACAGACTGCCAACAACCTCACTAACATGAAACTCTTCTGAACTTTGCTTCAACACTGCAGAATCAGTTGCAGAAGCAGCACCGACAACGAAGGCAATCATGGCCACTATAAGAGTCGTGCCCAACTTTATAGTCAGGGAAAAATTTCTGGGGTTGGATGGGTCATCTGGACCATCCCAACCCACGATAAAGACATCATCCGCACTATCATCTGCCGACTCCTTTTCCAAACGGCTTGCACAACTGAGGATTCCAGCACCTGTTTCTAGAGGAGGAGGGGAGCTGCTGGTCGAGCTGTTCGAGGAGGCATGCTGAGAAGGTAGTTGTGACGCGATATTCTTTTCACTGTCAGAGCAGATTTCTGTGACGCTTTGCCGGATACGGCGCATCTGAAGATAGGACTGCATTGTCACGTATTGTACATATAATAAATTCAGGGAATATATAAAACAAAGGCCTGAAGTAGGAGTGCTGCCTCGGGTCTAGACTAAACGTCAAACGTCTAAACAAAGTCTCGGAACTAAAATTTTAGACTCTTGAGGTATTCTGAAGTTATCGGCCCTGCAACTTGAGGGTCTGCTAGAGCCTTCTGGGGACGCGAGGCTGATAAGCTGCTGTCTTTTATCGTACAATGGAAATAGAGAGACAGTGAACGCGGAATTGAATTCCCAGCTTCAACAAAGCTCATTATCGGTCGCGTGCAGCCGATATCGGCCAAAATCCGATGATTGTGATTACATAATTGCGATTACATAACTTCTATAGATTTGTTAACCAAGGTAACTATTGTGTATCGGCCGCAGATTGATATTGCTTCAATAAAGCCCATTAATGGTCGCTTGCAGCACATATAGGCCAACAGCTGTGTATAGTAAGAATTGTTGCAATCACATAGTAAACTAATTGCGATTTGCAATTACAGAGACCGTATGATGGTATGTGTATCGGTCGCAGATAAGAGCGGTGGATAAGGTTTTGACCTGGTTGGGACTTGGCTGCTTTGCAGTTTACATATCGGAAAAGGATCATCGAAACAAAGAGATACGAACGTTCATATTTCGATGAACAGAGACATACACTGCTCTAAAAATATCAGTTCTTGATGGTGAGTATGCCTTAAAACAGGAGGGAAGGCCGTGGTACACTATTTGGATTATTGGGTGCTAATCTTCTGGAAATATCAGTTATTCGAGTCGCGCCGTCTATGTGAAATTCAAGAGAGCTTCATTGACGGCAGGCATCATCAAGCGCTTGCCGAGGCCCTCCAACTTGCTTTTGAAGATCCTGGGAACTTGGATGTTTGTTACTCCTTTTTGAGTTTGGGATTTGTATTACTTGCTAATGACTCTAATAACAGGCGCTGATTTTGGCAGGCAATCTGGCGGAGCAGATCAAATGTCGACGCCGTGACTTTCTCAGTATCTTTCCTGTTGAGATCACATCGCAGATATTCAATTACTTAACGACAGCTGAAGTTGCGAACCTCCAATTGGTCAGTCGAGCTTGGCGCAATTTCGTGCTCAACAGAGCGCCTCAACTCTGGGAAGTTCTTGATTTTAGGACTTGCAGAGGACCCTCCGTGGCGGATGATGCGTTGCAAGAATGCGTACGTCGTGCAAGAGGACGAGTGCGCGTTATATGTTTGCCGAATCCGGCAGAGCGAGATTATCAGTGCAGTGTCGTGGTCACGCGGAACAGCCGGCTGCTTCGCGATATGTTCAGGTTGACTACCGACGATCTGGAAAGAGTTCGTCTGCTAACCAATCTGAAAGAGCTTCACATCGAAAGTTATACTGAGCTGTTTTCATCAACCATCTCGTATTTTGACGACATGGTAGACTTTCTTGCACGGTTGGAAAAGCTGACAATTGAGATTACCAATCTATCGGAACTACTCGATATCATTGATGCGGGTGCTCCGGTCACCAATTTACATACATTGCGAGCAGTGTATAGTAGGTGTACGCCTACAGCATCGGAGAAGAAAATAGAGCTATTGACATGCCGCAATCCCTTCCGCGAGAATGCGCTTAATAACCTACGACGACTGGAGATTAGTGGATATAGATGGAGAGAGATGGACGATGATGGTGCCGCGGTGAAGTTTCCAAGAGGATCGATTGTGATTGGGCAGCTCGGGATGATGCGACTGATAGCTATGGCTACCGGATTAAGGTGGTTTGCGATGACAAATATTGTGATTGAGAGTGATGGGCGTGTGGGTCACTATCCGCTAGATTTTCGCTGCTGCAGTGTGCTCGAGGAAGTCAGCATACGATGGGGCAGGTTTGAGCACTTACCGGCGTTTCCGGCGAGTACGAAGCGCCTGGCACTGGATTTTTGCACTATCGGAGATCCGCGACTTCCGCTGCCGACCACCGCACAGCTCGCCGTCAACGACCAGTTTCATGCAGATGCAGCAGTAGAGACTCTGAGTTTACAGGGGACTTTGGATCCTCAGCGTAACATCTACTGTGCGTTATCAGCGGATTCAGCGCGTCAGATGCATGAACTGCTTACGGGGATTTTAGGCACATATGGGGCAAAGCGGACGCCTTTGTGCACTCTCGACCTGTCTTCATGCCCCGGTCTCCGCTTCCCAGCCGCGGCAGCTGCTATATTTTCATCGGCGCCTGATCTTACGGTACTACAGCTTCGGGGGGTTGCAGGGTCTACGAGAGAACAAGCGCAGTCAATCATGCGACTGATTCTTCCAAGTATTGAGGTGGAGTGCTATTGAGAAGAGAATGAACATGATATGACGTCAGATGGGCCCATCTCACGATTAGAAGAGTAAAACAAGCTATAGAGATTCCGACCAGTAGGTGTCACATGATAATCTGTTCGCGCGATCGGAAGCGTCGGGAGAGTTGCGGCTACGAACAGAGTGTTCTAGCAACCTGCGCTAAGAGCCGGGAGCATCTCGCTTAGTGCCCTAACCCCACGTCGTGGCAACTTCATCGTGGTCCGACTACTCCTGTGACGTCACAGCGCTTTCATAGATTTTTCTTCACCACAAACTGTTGTCGGATTGTCGGCATTCATGCATGAGGGAGGGATCCCCCGACGAGATTCTACAATTATTTAAGGACCAAGAGTAGTCCTGCTCCGTCAGACTTGTTCATCATCATCAGATTCAAATCAAATCAGCTCTCAACTGCGCTCATAACAATTATCAACACACTTCCCGCGTTCTTAACGTCAACAATGGCTGCTACTCGTCTGCTATCTCGCAACGATGTCCTTGACGTCAACCCCAGCACTGGTACCAACATCTCCTTGGTTAGCCATGGCTCGGATTGGTATTGGACTGCATTCTCGATCATGGTGGTGACTGCGATCTGCTATGCGGCTACTTCGTTCAAGGTTCCTCGTCGCGAACGCTTCTTCCATTACACTTCTATCGCTGCTGCGATCTTTGCTTCCGTCACCTACTTCTCTCTTGCTTCCAATCTTGGATGGACTGGTGTTGAGACCGAGTTCTCTCACTACCAGGCAGGTGGCATCAGACAGGTCTTTTATGCTAGGTAAGTTCCACTACTGCTTCTAGCGTCAAAACTTTTAATGAGACGGTACTGACTGATCTTCTTTTATAGATACATTGGCTGGTTCTTGGCTGCTCCTCTCTTGGTTATGAACATTGCATTTTTCAGTGGACTTAACTGGGTCACTGCTTTATTTATGGCAGCGTTGACTGAGGTCTACGTTGTCTGCGGTCTCATTGCGTCCTTGGTCCCAAGCTCTTACAAGTTTGGCTACTTCACCATGGGTGCCTGCGCATGGATCTTGCTCTTTGTGAACATCTTCTTTGTTGGAATGCGTTCTATCAAGACCTTGAATGCGGCAACCGTCGAGCCTAAGCTAGCTTCGATCTTCAGGTCCATCGTCGCGGGAGTTGGTCTCATCTACTCTCTCTATCCGATTGCTTGGGGTCTGTCCGAGGGAGGTAACGTCATCTCTCCCACTTCTGAGGGTGTCTTCTACGGTGTCTTGGATATCATGGCTCTGCCCGTTCTTAACTCGATCTTGCTCTTCTACTCGCGCAAGCTCGATATCGATGAGCTTGGAATCGGTATTCCATCTGCCACCCACGCCTCACCTGAGAAGAACACTGCCTAGACTCACGTAATTACCTGATTCTAGTTCCAGCAGATGGCTACTATTTCGAGTCTTCTGGGTGAATCCAGATCATGGCAATTTTTATTATTATGATGTCTACGAACTAAGTATTATTGGTGTCTCGGTGTTTTGGGTGGAGTTCTTTTGCTTTTCTTTATTTTACAACTCTTTCTGGAGTCTTTGATATGATATAAAGTGTCTTACTAGATACTTTAGTCAGTTTAATATGATTCATTTCAATTTTAAACACTGTGCATTCTCGTAGCTCTGTAGCTTTCGTAAGAGAAAACAGTAGCCAGATAATCATTTTCGTTGGACGTAGGACTTAAACGTGTTGTTTGTCATCATCATTAAACATGTGGAATGAGGTAATTAAGTAACACATAAATCCAATCAAACTCAACTGGCCTCCGGGCCTCATCGATGTTTTCGTTGCCTTCTCGCCTTCCTTCTCTGGCTAGGTTTGCATAAGAATCCATATCATTTCCGAGTTGGTTGATGATAGTTAAACTTGTGTAAACAACCTAAACCGGGGATAGCGAGTCTTATCCGAGATATCCGCTGTTTAGTCGTAGCCGACGAAGTCTATCATCTCGAGGTGATCTGCCGAAAGGTTCCGGGCACAGCACGTTGTTTTGTAATTAATGAGCGCTTTTAATTGTTTATGTTGATAGAAAAAGAAAAAGCAGAAACAAAAAGAAAGAAAACAAAACAAAAGCGGTTCATGGCTTTTCAGTATTTGCTATGAGATTTCAGCCTGAGCCAAAGCGAGCAAATGGAACTGAATGATCTGTAGGAGTAACATGACGTCGGTACGCGACGATGACGCTGTAAAGCCAGATAATGGCTAGTTATTAGTTCTAGATATTGATTGGGACCAGGCTCGTCTTTACGCATCAACAACTAACCCAACCGGGAAGTCTAAGTGTTCAGCCCAGGGGCCCGCGAGTAAGCATGCAGGCGAGGCTGAAGAGGTACAGAAGTGCAGCAAGATGAAATCGTGTTAGAAGGAGCAGCAAACCTGGTCTGGCTCTCTTTTTGTGACTGCTTCAGGATAATTCAAGACATTTCATTGTCGTGATTGTAACCTATTTTTGTTTTCAGATATATAATCATGAGATACAAAGAAAAATCTCTTTGTTGATTTCGAGTGTTTCGGAACCGCGGCATGAGAGATCGTTCTAGCATCCCGCGAGAGTTTCGACGTGCGTCCGGCTGCTACCTTCGCTTAATTCCCTAACCCAAACTGTTCATTTTTATGACGTCATAGTTGCCCCATCGCTCTATCGTTCGTGGTGCTGTTGATCGTAGAACTATCTTCACCAGAGGAGGCGATCCGGACTCGCCGGCTCGTCTGGTACATCGACTAATAGACTATCTGCATGCTGATATCATTTTATGCTGACCAGATGGCGTCGACCCTCGACAGCGGTGTATTTAATCGCCCTCTTTCCTCCCTCCAAATCATCAGCATCAATCATCAAGATCTTCCTTCTCAACAGTCTTCGAGAGTCGTCTTCAGCCTTTACTCTCTCGTCAGACTATTTCAATCTATTACTTAATAGCAATGCCTGCTACTCCGCTCTTTGCACGAAACGACGTTCTTAACGTCAACCCCAGCAGTGGCACTACCATCTCGCTGGTGGCCCACGGCTCAGACTGGTATTGGACCGTGTTCTCAATCATGTCGGTGACTGCCATTTGCTACGCAGGTACTTCCTTCAAGGTACCTCGTCGTGAGCGCTTCTTCCATTACACCTCGATTGTTGCTGCGATATTTGCTGCCATCACCTACTTCTCTCTGGCCTCAAACCTCGGATGGACCGGTGTTCAGACCCGATACAACCATTACCAGGGCGGTGGAGTTCGTCAAGTGTTCTATGCCAGGTAAGCCTCTATGTCAGATCAACTATAACAGAACAAAGCAGTGACTAACATGTATACACTCAGATACATTGGCTGGTTCCTCTCTGCTCCACTTCTTGTGCTCAACCTTTCGTTCTTTTCCGGACTTAACTGGGTCACCGCTCTCTACCTGGCTACCTTGACCGAAGTTTACGTCGTTTGCGGTCTTATCGCCTCTTTGGTTGAGTCTTCGTACAAGTTTGGCTACTTCACCATGGGTGCCTTTGCCTGGGTCTTGCTCTTCCTCAACCTTGGCTGGGTTGGCCTGCGCTCGATCAAGACCCTCAACGCCGCGACCGTCACTCCAAAGCTCAGCAAGATCTACTCTTATATCCTCATGGGCGTCGGAATTATCTACTCCCTCTACCCGATTTCTTGGGGTCTGTCTGAGGGTGGAAACGTCATCTCCCCCACTTCAGAGGGTATTTTCTACGGTATCTTGGATATCATGGCTCTGCCTGTGCTCAACTCGCTCTTGCTCTTCTACTCGCGCAAGCTTGACATTGATGAGCTTGGTCTGAGCATTCCCAGCGCGACCCGCACCCCTGGCAAGAACTAAAAACTGAAGACACAGTTTTCTAGCTCTTTCGATACATCACAAGCACTAATGGAATAATACGAGTGGCGCAATGGTGTCTTTCCTAGCTAATACCACTGATCAAATAATGAATTGTGCGATGGTATTTTGGTTCTATGACGCATGTTTTGATTTTGGATACTTTTATGTGGAGGGCTTTTAATAATTGTCTTGGGGGTATTCAGTTTAGATTGGCTGTGATGTACAACTCAGATTGAAGAGCGTCAAGAATGGTTCTAGGTTGAAGTTAATGGCTATTATTTAATATCTAATGACATCTGATTACAAATAACTACTTCCAAGATAATTGCTAACTAGCCAAGTTACTTATGAATCAGGGCAAATCGAAAACAAAATATTAAGACTTATATCCAAGCAGAATATCATGTCTTTGCAGATAGACTTGTACTATGTTCTAATGTACTCTATAGTCCTCTGTCTACGGAGTTTCGGCGCGAACGGGGACTTTTGGAATGGACTGATGTTCTTGAGCCGGTTGTTGGCTGAACGGTTGCGCCTGCTGGGACATCGAGGGCCTTAAAAGTTGCAGTAAACTCAATATTACCCGGACAAACAAATTTAATTTGATAAAAGTATTGACATAGAAAACTACGTGCTCCCATGCCTGTTACAAAAGCCGACAAATGAATCTCCGCAGCACATGTCGAGGAGCAGGAAGTGGAGGAGGACGATTATGGGCGGGCAGTCAAGTGTTTAGCATGCGAGGATTTCGGTCGTCGTCGCGGCTGAGACGGGAAGGCGACGATGTATATATTGTGTCTGCTGCTCGGACAGCTGTGGGGAAAGTACGTCTTATTTTATACATTTTCTCTTCTACAATCGTCACATGGGCTTACAAAGAAAACAATAGTATCAAGGTGCTTTCAAAGAAACGTCAGCCGGAGACCTCGGTGTCGCAGCGATCAAAGCCGCAGTATACAAATCTGGTCTTCGCGATCTGTCCGAGGTCCCAGAAATCTATTTCGGCAAAGCTTTCCAGAAAACGAACGAAATGTTAGGTAAAGAAGTTGTGCTTGGTGCTGGATTTCCGAGCTCGACAGACGTGACTACAATAAATAAGCAGAGCGCATCAGGTATGAAAGCTGTGATACTTGCTGCGCGGAATATTCAGTCTGGTGCGGCGAACGTGATGGTTGCAGCCGGAATGGAGAGTACAAGTCGGTCACTCTCATCTTTGGACGATAGCTCGGATGGGGTTTGGGGGTATGGTGTATCAATTTCCGTGTTTGAGAGATGATGTTTTTTGTTACTGACATGAGTATCTACTTTTTCTAGGATGAACTTTATTGCCGAAGAAACAGCCAAGAAACATGAGATTTCCCAAAGCAAGCTGAGCAGCTACGAGACCGAATCTTATAGGCGAGCAAAATCAGCACTAGAATCCGGACTTTTCAAGTTTGAGATTGCTCCTGTGGCAATCACGACAAGCAGCTCCGAAGCAAAGATCATGATTGAGAGAGACGAGCTGATTCATGAGCAGGCTGAACAGGCAAAGAGCTTGAATTCGAGTGGAGATGGCGCGGCAGCCGTTGTTCTTGTAGCAGAATCGCGACTTGATGACGAGGCAGACGACCTCATCCGGCCTTTGGGCAGGATTGTGTCGTACGCTGAGGTCGCGACTAGTGTTGCAGATGCATTGATTGCGCCTTCGCTTTGTATACCTACTGCTCTGAGGAAGGCGGGACGCAGTATTACCGATATTACAAAGTTCGAGATAAGTGGATCCTCAGCGGTCGTACCGCTCGTAAACAGTAAGCTGCTTGGTCTGGATTTGGCTATGGTTAATGCAAAAGGAGGAGATCTTGCGATGGGTCATACTTTCGGGGCGAGCGGATGCAGAATGCTGGTAACGCTCTTGTACTCTTTGAAAGAAGGAGAGTACGGTGTCGCCTCGGTCTGCGATGGCAGTGGAGGAGCAAGTGCGATTGTGGTCCAGAGGATGTAATATATGCATTGAATGTATCGAATATGTAAAATGAAATGAATTATTAGGACCAGAGACGACGGCGTAGACCAGTGCTTACCTTAGCGAAGAGGTAAGCGATATCAGGGTTAGAGATATTGAAAAAGATGCGCCCGAACGACGCGACTGGCGGCCGCTGATTGGCGAGAAGATAATAGACAGGGGCCGTCCATCCGATGGAAGATCTATAGTCCGACCCCACATTGTTCGACGGAAGCGACAAAGACGGACAGAGTATAATAGTGCAGGAATCGACCCCGAATCCCTAAATATAGACAGCTACTAAAGCAGGCAACCCATCGCTGTCTGCCGGTGATAGAAGGAACGGCCCGCGATGACTGAGAACTTGTGACTATCAGAGGACGAGATAGCCGGCGGCCAGCAGAAGGCGCAGAGCCCTTGCCCCAAAGCTGCCAGACCGTAAGGTGCAATCGTTAGTCAGCGAGCAGCTGCGGACCTGTGGCGCAGTCGCTATCATCCAGATAACTTATCAAATTCATAATTTTTGATGCCGCTGTACATACTGCCAACTAGTCATACTAGTCAGAAGAGGAAGCGCAATTAGACCAGAAAGATCGATTTGCGACGCTAGTGCGGTCTGTGCATGTTGAGTCTTTGCGGTACTGCGAGACGAGATCATGCCTGGAAGGATTTCCACGAACGTTTACAGCTCAAAGGAAGCAGAGGATAATAATTCAAACAGATCTTGCTTTGGGCATCCAGCAAAAGAGATCTTTATAAACTAATGACAAAACATGTGAATATGGAGAAATAAATAAGCCAGCTTGACAGAGACTGAAGGGGACATGAGAATATCGCAGAGCTCGGCGTCGGGGGCGGTGGAGATAAGAAAAGTGGAGCCGGCACGTTATCCCTTTCCTCACCATTTGCCACGTTCATCCACCTTTGCAGGATCTTCTACGGATTTTCCTAGCAATACCAGTTCTTTGTGAATATCGAGATGAATCGCTGATTCTGCGAAAACCAAGATCAGAATAGAGCAATGTACGTTCTATTCTTAAACCGCTAGACATCTCAGAGCAAAGCGAGCAGGCGAGCGCCGAATCGCGCTGCAGTCGCGCGACCGCAGTTTTCTGATTGGCCACAAACGCAAACAAGAAAACGCCGCAGGGTCCGCATGTCTTGTCAGATTTCTCTCTTTACAATACAAACCAGTCTTTCTATTCAATCTCTGTTCGGCAGTGTTTTCTTTTAATCTTATTATGCTTCTTGACGAGTGTTTAATCGAAGTCCGCTTCTGTGGGATCGTTGAGTGCTTGTCTCATGCTAGCCCCGCTATACTGATCTCTCGTGAACCCTTCTTCTTCACTGTCTATTCTCTTTCTCTTTTTGAGAGCAGACCATGCAGTAATGAGGAGAAGCTTGCGCACAGAATTGTAAAAAGAAAAACCTTACTGGACAAAAAAGCAAAGTACGTAAGTTCCTCCGATCTCTTCAACATCCTCCATCTGCCCTCAATCCCTCATCCCTCAGCAGCTTCAGTCATGCTTCAAATAACCAATGACAGCGAAGACTTTCTCTCCTTTTTTTAATAGAAGACCTTATCAAGAGCAATAGAGAAATTGCAGCTGGCCTCGACTGCTCTCAGCTGATTTCTATAACGAACGACGAGATACACCAACCAGGTTTCTTCCTCTAGACCTCGTGTTATTGGTGCATAGACTACCGCCTCTTTTTCCTGGTCTTTTAAACTAGCGCTGATAAGACTAGCTCCCGACGCGGTGACGTGATTTGCTCATGTCCCATATAGGAACTCTGCCGGTCCCGCCAGCATCTTCTCGACGGAGGAGTAATCCACGATATGGCAAAGAAGAGCTATACAGTATCTCTACAAAGCAACAAACGCACCGCTCTACAGCATTATCAATCAGTCTTTCGCCGGTGCTGCCAGTCCTAGATTGCCAGACTTCACCGGCGTCGAGATTATCATCAGCTTTTGGCAACTGGATGCCCCGCAGCTGCACGCGTTAGGAGTGTGGCTGGTGCCTATTCGTGCGGCTCATTTGACTGCGCCGACTGCGCTAGTACCGGATTCAAAAATCTGCGCACCCGTACCCGTCTCATCTTTCTTGTCCTCTCTCGGTCTCTGCTCCAGGCCTACTCTATTGATCACTAGTAGTAGCTACACATTGATCTTAATACTACTAAGCTGATATGTCTTTTATATCCAAGTATCTTGGAGCCCAAGAAGTGGCCGGACAGCAAGCTCGATAGGGTTGGGAGGTACCCGCGGCCTACGCTACGGCTATCGCCTACGCCCGTGCACGTTTGCCCGGGTACCGCGAAACACCAAATTAAGCCCAATTGCTTTCTTGATTCTCAGCTTTCCTCCCTCGGCGTGCTCTTTTTCACTCTTTTATTCCCCCCTCTTCTTCCCTCTCTCGTTTTCGCGAAATTCCCGAGTACATACACATAGATTTCCTCGAGATATCGTCCCCCTTGCTCTCTCCGTCCTTTGGTCGCTTCCTGCCCATCCACTATCTCCCTCATGAGCACATATCCGTCCGATATTTTCAACGACACATCCGCAGAATGGACTGCGGCCGGTGGTGACTCCCGGCTCATGGATGTCAATGTTCCCTTTTCCGATAGTGTGGGCCACCAGGTCTGGATCATGATATCGGCAGGTAAGAAGTTCCAAAAAGCATGGCTTCTCTCCTCATCGACAACATCACTGACTTCTCTCTTCAGCGTTGATCATGCCCATTATCCCCGGCATCGGCCTTTTCTACGCCGGCGAGGCCAGGCGAAAGTCTGCAATGTCCATTCTATGGCAGTCGATGGCCATTCTTGGCTTAATACCCTTTCAGTGGTTCTTCTGGGGCTACTCTCTTACCTACGCCTCTGACGCGTCCCCCTTCATCGGCACCCTCAGCAACTTTGGCCTGAAAAACGTCGTCGCTGCTCCTGTGGGATACATCCCTGAAATCACATACTGCTTCTTTCAGTGCATGTTTGCCGTCGAGACCATCGTCATCATGATTGGTGGCGGCTTCGAGCGCTGTCGTTTCCTGCCATCCATGGTTTTCTGTTTCTGCTGGACGACTATCGTCTATTGCCCTGTTGCCTGCTGGACCTGGAACTCGAACGGCTGGCTCTATACTCTCGGTGCTCTTGACTTTGCTGGCGGTGGTCCCGTTCATATCGCCTCGGGATTTGGGTCTCTCGCACTTGCTTGTGGCCTTGGACGCAGCAAAAGCCGCGCTCTGACCGAGGATAGTACCAGCAGCAATAACCGGAGTATTCGCCAGCGAATTTTGGGGCCCAGGTTTCAAAGCTCTCCCGCAAACTCTCCGCTCATGATCTACATTGGTACCATCTTCATCTGGTTCGGCTGGTTCGGCTTCAACGGAGGCTCGACCCTCAACGCAACTGTTCGTGCGGGCTACGCCCTCGCCAACACAAACCTCTCCGCCGCGACCGGCATTCTGGGATGGAACCTCGTCGACTATTTTGCCTACAAGGGTAAATTCAGCGTTGCTGGCTCTTGCAGAGGCGTGATGGTGGGCCTAGTCGCTATCACCCCTGCCGCAGGTTACGTTCCTATCTACTTCGCCGCTGTGATTGGCTTCGTCGCCGCCATTATCGTTCGCCTATCAGCAGACTTCACCAGCCGACTCCTCCGAATTGACGATGGCCTCATGGTGTTTCAGAACCACGCAATCGGTGGAATTGCAGGCGCGATCATGACCGGCTTGTTTGCCGCAAGCTGGGTCTCCGAGCTTGACGGCTCTTCAGTGTCTTCGGGCTGGGTCGACGAGAATTACGTCCAGCTGGGCTATCAGATCGCAGAGGTCTGTGCAATCTCGGGCTACACATTTGTCGTCTCCATGATTCTCTTTCATGTTATAAACATTATTCCCGGTATGAAGTTCAGGAGTGAGGATGTTGAGGAGGAGGAAGGTCTTGATCACCACTACCTGTATAGAGAAGGTATGGGCGATCATGAGTTTTACACAATGTTGAAAGACAACGGAATCCTCGACGCGATGATGATTCGTGGCCAGGAACTCTTGAACGAGAAGACGGCTTCAATATCTACCCTCAAGTCTCACTGATTTACACCATTTCTTCCTTTTTTTCTGAGTCAGGCGTTATGATGATTGCTTTCAAGATAATAACTAATAATATACACATACATATGATACACAAACACCCAAATTAGTTAACTCACAATAATTTCAATGACTCCGAACCGTTAACCAATAAAAATACACAAAAATTAAAATTTGCAAGGCAGTTATGACGAATCACGATGTTGGATGAGAGTAAAGTGACCAGTCAATGTCAAATCCGGAAGGCACCCAGTGCTGTTGATTGGTCGGTCCTCCTTCACCCGCCGCTCCTGTTTCTGCCGTTCCTAGTGCTGCCCCTCCCGCCATCGCCATTCCTCTTTCAACGCCACCGGTCACGGTCTCAGCTGCAGCGTTGAAAGGATTTGGTAAGTTGCTGTTGTGGTAAACCATAGGGTTAAACAACGGACTGGGATCTATTTGCGCCGTGGTTGTATAGTTTTGCCCACTGCCGCCAGAATCAGGGAATACAGCGCCCGAATCCGCCATCTGCTTATCATCGGCTAGATTTCCGAGAAAAGACGCGAGCCCTTTCTCAGTATTCAAAAGCAGCAGCGAACTGATATCGGCATCACTGAGGGTCGCGTGCACTGCCTGGGGCACAAAACTGCTGCCGGATGGAGCACCATCGATCGAAAGAGTACTCGGCTCATTCGACGACATCGCGGTCGACGCCGGCGATACTGCTGAAACATCGCCAGTCTGGGGATTTCCCATAGAAGGTACAGAAGGCGATACCCCATCGACGGACGTCAATTTAGGAGAGGTTTGCACAGCGAGGAACTTGGCCTGACGAGCGACTTCTAACAATCGCAGTGTTTTCACCCACTGCACCCTTATATACGGTGAGGCCTCGTGAAGCCGCTGGAACTCCGTTACCTGTCTTATTTCCTCCACCACGGCCAATCTCTCGTCATCGGTCACTTTTCCCCGCATATTCATATTGTCCGGCGACGGTTCTGTGAGTGACTGACCATTAGCGTCGATAAGCAAGCTCTCTTCTGGCACCACCAACCCACGAGCGGGTGCAGCGCAAATATCCCGCAGCACGACAATCATAGCATGAAACTGCGGCAGAGAGGCAAGATACCATGAGTAACACGATCTGAAGGGATCTTTAATCAGTCTGAGGTAGAGCTTCATCGACCGAAGTGCGACACGCCCGAAGTGCTCCCGCCGATGTAGCTCATTAGCGTCAGGCTCTGTATCAAGAAGCGGCAGAGTATAATCGCCAGAATCTAGACCGAAGGCCCCTAGCTTGCGACGCCTCAGCTCGAAATTCACGTGGTAGGCAATGAGAAATCCCTTTTCACAAGAAAGTGACATAATCGTAATACAGAGCTCACGGAGATGAAACAGTTTTTCCGGGATGATGTAGGGCGAATGAGTGTCGAACGTGAGCGCATTAATTTTTCGGATAGTGTCGGCGTAGAAGGCCTTGACGGACATGAGAGAGGTGCCGAGAGTCTTAATCGCTTCGAAGGTAAATCCGCGAGCACCCAAGATATCAGCAAACTGAGGAGCAAGTACATGACTGTTATATGCGAGACAGTTTCCAAGCATGATTAAAAGCTTGTCTTCGTCAAGCATGTTGTCGCTGTCGTAAGACACGAAGACGACGTCGTAGGCGGATCTTTGGACCGATACCGGCAGGCCGTTGCCGGTTGAGAGTACGCCGTCAAGATAGACCAAATGCCACCACACGCGCCGTCTTAGTTCAGCGTCCTCGACCGAGATCCGGTTGGACCTGAACATTGAAGGATCGCGGTGCAGACCCATTGTTTGCGCGATACGAAGTAAGGTCGAGACTGAGGCCGACGCGTCGGCCACGGTCTGACTGCGACGGCAAATCTGGAACATTGTGGCAGCGACCAGACCCATGAGCGTCGGCCGCGCTTGAAAGTCCACGATGCGAAGCGCAGACTCAGTTGCCGCCTGGAACCGAGCGACTTGTACTCTGCAAGGGTCATCCGGTAGAATTTTTCCGTGTCGGGCGGCGCTGAATTTGAGCTTGCTGTTGCGCGATACAGAGGCACCGTATAGAATAGCGAAGATGATGATGAAATTACTCGAGTTGTCAGTATCACCGGAAGTCCAGAATTCGTGGTAAATTTCCCAGAGACGAGTTCGGGACATCAGAGCGCAGATGGGGTAGACCCAGTCGAAGAAGTCCGTGACGAGCGAGTCGCATTCTGATCTCGGCGGCAGATTTTGCGAGATCAGGCGCGCACGCTGTAGGCGGGCTGCGGTAGGATCGAGATCGGCGACGGCAAAGGCGGCTGTCACGCTGTCGATCGGGTCAATATTGTTCTAGTGAAAGACAAAGAGGTTAGTAACCCGGTTGCTGTTTAAAACATGAGAAGATAAAAAGCCAGCAGAAAAAAAAAAAGAGAGAGAGAGCAGTACATCGTTGAAGAAGGGGGGCCAGAAGGTGGAACTCGGCTGCTGTGGGGCCGAGCTCGAGATATCGACATCAGCATCGACAGCAGAAGGTAAAGAGGAGGAGCCGATTGTCGGATCGATTGATGGAGCGGACGATGCGGAGATGTCAGGAGCAGCAGCGCCAGCGGCGGTGGAAGGGCCGTCAGCGGATGATGATGAGGCGGCCGGTGCAGTCTCGAAGGGATAGACGCAGAGATGGCCCCGGAGCTTGCAGTTACCGCAAGGCTTTTCTCTGTCACATTTAACGCGGCGGGTAGCGCAGGTCTTGCAGATTGTAGATTTCCGTGGCCGCTTTATTGCGGACCTCGGTTTCTGGACCGTGGACGAGTAGCCGAACTGCATGTTTTGGCAGGCAGAAGTGGTGAAGCGTGCAGGTGAGGAGGAGAGTAAGAACGAGAAAATGCGGGGAAATAATTCATGATTAACGGAGTTAACTTTATTGGATGGCATATTATTTGATATATTAGATAATGAATGACTAATGGAAATAAATTATCTTTCATATCTAGTTGCTCTTTTAGCGTGTTTACTTCTTGCCCGACTCAGGACATAATTGATTGGTTGACAGGCAGAGACGCGTTTACTCCAGACCAGGCGCGACAGACCGGGGATCGGGCAGACCCGAAGCGCGGTTGGTCACAAGACGCCAGGCAGAGTCTACTCTGATGTCTTCGCCGTTGATGTATCCGTTCTCGACGATGAACTCGACAGTTCGAACAATCTCGTCGACAGGAACCGGTCGTCGTGGAAACGCCGCATGTGCTTTGAGGTCTTCCTCAAAGTAGGTGCCGAGCCCAGCGCCAGCGGTCATCGGCGTGACGACAATCGAGGGCGAGATCGAGTTGACGCGAATGCCAGAGGGGCCGAGGAAGTCGGCCATCGCGCGCGTGATTCCGGCAACGGCAACCTTGGTGGGACCGTAGCAAAGAGTGCGAGCGTAGAGGCCGTGTCCGGCGGCCGAGGCGAAGTTGATGATGACGCCGCGCTCCTCCTCCGTCGTCCAGAAGGTGGAAGCCGAGTCAGAGGCAGCTCCGGGAGGGTGGTTGTAGGGCTTGTTGATAGCATCGGCGACCACTGCGTCGACGATAAAAGTACCGACAGTGTTGACGTTGATCATCTTGATGAAGTCTGGGATCGAATCGGAGACGTCGTTCGACCACGGTCGCTTAGCTGAGATGGCAGCACAGTGAACAACGCCCTTGAGGCTTCCAAGCTTCTCGACAACAGTCGCAACACCGGCGGTGGCCGACTCCTGGTTTGCGATGTCGACCTTAACGTAGAGCACGTCGGTAGGATGGATCTTTGCCGCAAGTTCAACTCCCTTCTCCTCTGGAATGACGTCGAACAAAGCAGCTTTGCCGCCCTTTGCAAGGAATCCCTTGGCGACAGCACTGCCAATGCCTCCGAGACCGCCGGTGATGATCTGTAGAGAATTGTTGTTAGCGAGGAGAGATAGCCGGGAGAGAGCGCGTAGAGATAGCGCTCGAGAAAGAAACCGGGAGCAGGAAGAAGCTTACGAAAGTGTTTCCTTCGATTTTCATGATGAACAAGTAAGACGACAGAGAGCAATTGAGTCGATAGAAGGCAGGGATGTCTGACAACAGCAGAGACCGAGCGCTCTGAGGTGTTTAAGTACTGTCCAAGAAAAGAAAACAAACAGTCGTGAGAACAACGAGAATGGCTTTATGCTGCCTCGTTCTCCCAACTGAGATCTTCTTCGGCAGTCGACGGCAACAGCCACGCTGACATAATCATCCCCGCATCTAGGGCAGAGGGTTACACACTCAGTAGGCTGCAGGGGCGGGATGGGCTCGAGGCGCCGCAGCCCCGCAACTCTAATTTTCTTTGCTCCTCCTCGCTCCTCCACTTGTTTCTCCTCCTCCTCCGTGATTCAGCCAGAAGACCATGTGCACTGCTGCCAGCCATCTGCTACCATGGATTATCAGCAGCAGCAGCAGCAGCAGCAGCAGCAACAACAACAGCCACAGCAACAACATCAATTGCAGCAGCAGCAGCAGGAACCCAAGCAAAAACCGGTGAAGCTTGAAAAGCAACGCAGAGCATACCAAGCATGCAAGAACTGCCGCTTGAGAAAGGTACCTACTCTCTTACTGCGTTCTCACTCTCGACCCTTTGCTAATCAATGCTCTTGTTTTTGTTTTGTGCTTGATCAGGCAAAATGCATCTTCCCAAACAACATCATCAAACCACCTTGCATGAGGTGCGAACGCGAAGGCAAAGACTGCACGTTCCTACCCTCGCGCCGTGGTGGGCGCACAAACGTCGAGCTGGGTCGCGCCCGACGTCTCGAGCGACTGCAATCTCTTGCGGCAGCAGCAGCAGGCATTCAACAAGAGCAGCATCAGCAGAATCAACAGCAAAATCAGTCAGATCAAGCGCCCAATCATGAACAACATCAACAATTACAGCTACAGCTATCTCCGATGATTGACTCCAAACTAGACATTGGCATCTCGCCTGTTCGCTCAAGCCCAGGTGATATTGGGAGTGGCGCAAATGCCGGTGACGATGACAACGGAGAGGATGACGATGACGACGACGACGATGATGACGACGACGACGACGACGGCGACGAAGGCCTCATCCCTCCTCCTCCTGCCAAACGTCCTCGCAAAATGTCCTCTAGCAGCGCAAACGCGGGTCAAGACAAGAAAAAAGATCCCGTCAATGCTGAAACCCTGGCGTTTGCTTTTCTTCGCAATCCCGCTGACGCCCTCGACATTCTTGCTCGAACATCATCATATGCCGTCCCCGACGACGATCCTCAAACCCCTGCCGCGAACACAGTCGCTTCTACTGCAGAAGCTGATGGTAGCGCAACCAACGTCTCCGCCATCAAAAAGTCTTCCTCCATTTCCGCCACCGCTGCGACCGATAATACGGTCGACAATCACGAAATCAATCATGACAATGACAACAACAGCAGTCAAGCCGACAACTCCTCTCTGAACAAAGCAAGCTCTAGCATCAACAACAATAACAGCAACAACAACAATAGAAACGGCAATAGCAGTATCGGCGGCAACATAAACGCGAACCAATCCAGTCTCAATTCCTCGCTGTCTGGTCGAAACAACAACGACAACAATACTCGCGACTCCGGCATCACTTTCCAGTCGCCTGCAGAGTCCGGCAGTCGTCGTCAATCAGACTCCGGAACTCCTCTAAAGTCACACCAGACCCCACAACCACAGCAATCTCAGTCACAATCTCAATTTCAGCATCATCAGCATTCGCATCAACATCAGCAACGTCAACCCTCCAGTTCTGCAGGACCGGATTGCGAGGTGGATGCTGAGGAAGTTGCTCGTGTACTCGAAGAGAAGTTCTCGCCAACAAAACCGGCTGATGACGACTCTCTCAAGAAGCGTCGCCGATCGATTCACGAAGCCGCCGAACGCGCAGCGGTGGCTGCCTCAAATGAGCATGCGCGTCGGTCGTCGGTGAGGCCAAAGCGGCATCAGGAACGAATACTTGATTTCCAACTCATCAAGCGCGGCTACATCAATCCCACCCAGCTACGCACCTTTGTCTCCATATTCTTCAGTCGGCACCATCACTATCTACCTCTTGTACCTGCAACCAAAGCTCCTCTGACTGATGAGCTTCTGAGCGAATTCGTTGCCAATGAGCCATTTCTGCTGACTGCCATGGTCATCATTGCTTCCCGTTACGAAAATCACATCGTACACGACCTGTGCTGGGGATACATGCAGCATCTGATATCCGAGCTCATGTTTGGAGTTGAGCCCACCGTCGGCGCGGTAGAGTCTCTGCTCTTGCTATCTGAGAACATTCCAAGGCTGGCCAATGTCGAGACACACAAACTGAGCTACTATGAGGAGCGGATGACATGGAATCTGATTGGACTCGCAATCCGACTGAGTTACTATCTGGGTTTTGATCAAAAGACTCTGATTGGACTGCATGACCATATGGACAATGAAACTCATCGCGAGAGACTGGCGTGGACTTATTGCTACTTCCACGATCGACAGGCATCAATCCGACTTGGCAAAGCGTTTTGGTCTCGAGGACCAGGACTGTGCTTCCAGAACCCGGATGCTGGTGCGTCGATCATCAGCGACTCTTCCCTCAACTTTCCGACTCTTGCACTGTCAAACGGTAATCGGGAAGATTATTCGTCACATGTCCAGGCTCATTTGGAATTGACCCAGATCCTGACAAACATTCACGACACTCTGTATCCATCGCGTGACCGCACTATTGCGCTTGTGCTTGTGGGAGAATACTACCGCATCCTGGACGAGTACACGCGCTCGTTCGCTGCGTTCAGACTGGCATGGCAAGCCAAGAGCTGGGAGACATTTCCATTAAACGAGACGGTGTGGATAACATATCACTACGCAAAGCTGTACGCGTATGGATTTGCCTTTCAGTCGCATCTACGGCGCAAGACAAATAAGTACAAGAGTGCGCTCAACGTCCCTGCTTCGGAGCGGCCATCACTTGCTAATATTGTCTTTCCGCGTGGGCTGATTGGAAGCCCGGATGCCAAATTCATTATTGAGAGCAAGAAGGCTGCTATGGATCTTTTGATTCTGTCGATTGATAAATTGCACGCTGGAGGAGCCCTTGCATACCTTCCATGGCGATACTACGGGTACATCTCATATGCGGTTGTGTTTTTGATCAAGATTATATTCACCGGTGCTGTTGTGCCTAAAGAGCAGCAGGTCATACTGGAGCTCGTTAAGCGCACTATTGGCGCGTTTGTCGATCTGGCGGGATCTGTGGACCGCGCGCACCCTTTAGTTCGAAGGATAGGGCAGCTGCGGATGCTTGTGAAGACACTCTGGACGGCTGAGAATATGACGCCTGTGCCGTCTGCCACTGCGCCAGCTACTGCGGCCAGTACGAACGCGAGCAATACCCCGACAGGACGAAGACATTCTAGACACGTTATCTCCACACAGAATACGTCTCAGCAGCAGAATCAGCACGCACAACAACAAGCACAGGTCCAATCTATTCTGACAGGATCAGCATCGCCTTCGACTCTTGATGGACACGCCAACGCTAGTATTGGGATACTAGGTCTGAGTAGCGGTGGCGGTCGAAACGCTGGGATGGGCAACGCTAGCAACGGGGTGAATGCAGATATTGCGGCTAGTGCTGCGCTGAACTTTATCGCCCAGACTCCAGCGTCGATGACTACTCCGGTATCGCCAACAGCGTATCAGCAGTATTCAGAGCATCAGCAGCAATCCAAGAGACAGTTTGAGATGCAGATGCAGCAGCAGCGCCGGAATCAACTCGAGGATGAGCAACAACAGCAGCAGTATCTGGATCTCATGCAGCCGCAGCAGTTACTTCACCAGCTGCAGAATAGCTATGAAGGCTCATCGCTCGGGTCATCATCGACGACGGCTATGACAACGGCTGCGGTCACTTCTGCGCTGACGTCTTCAGCAGCAGGTGGTGCGAGCTCGCCGAATAACAACGAAGTGGTTGCAGGCGGGGAGATGGCACAGTCGATGACAAGTCAGATGGAGGGCGAGGGACAGGGAGAAAACAACAGCAAGATGACGAGCAACAACAATGATACGATAAACAGCGGAGTTTTGCAGGAGCAGGATGACGGGATGGGAAACAATCTGATGGATTTATTGTCGTTTGATTACATCACTGCTGGGTCAGAAGGATCGGATGGAGGCGCAGATCTGACGTCGCTGCTTTCGTTTGACATTGATTCAGAGATTTGGATGTCATATTTCGATCAGGGAAGTTCGGTTAATTTTCGGGGCGTGTAAATTATGTTGAATGATTGTTCTATCTACATTTGGTTATATCTATAAGTCTGTGATGTTTACAGTATTGTATTTGATGGTAACTGTAAAGACTTGCATTTGTTGTAGCGTGTTCCAAGTAAACTTTGACTTTGACGTGTTTCTCGGCAATTTCCTAATCCTATTTTACGTCTCCTCGACCCCTCATCTGATAAGCAGGACGGCAGTGGACGGTGTTTACGTTATTCCTGATTAGGAAGACGGCTACTTGGGTCCCGGTCGCCGCGGTTCTTAGCTGTAAAGGAGTGACATTATATATACACGCGTCGTGCCCTAAACTGCTGACAGCTGCGGTCTAGACGAGAGCTAGGATTTGAGAAATGGCAGTTAAAGACACGGTATTCACGCTCAACAATGGAAAGAAGATCCCCGCTCTCGCGCTCGGCACCTGGCAAGCGGGTCCGGGCGAGGTCGCAAAGATAGTCGAGTACGCGCTCACGACTGCAGGCTACCGACACATTGACTGCGCGTTTGCGTACGGCAACGAAGAAGAGGTCGGGCGAGGAATAGCGGCGGCGATCAAGAGCGGCAAGGTGACGCGGGAGGAGATCTTTGTGACGACAAAAGTGTGGAGTACATGGCACGACCGGATCAGCGAGGCGCTTGACGTGAGCTTGAAGAATCTGGGACTGGAGTACGTCGATATGCTGCTGATTCACTGGCCTATTGCGCTCAATCCACACGGAAACCATCCTATCGCGCCGACTACTCCGGATGGAGGCCGAGACGTGGATCCGAATGGGTCGTACATCAAGATGTGGAAGGACTTGGAGACGATCTACAAGACCACAAAGAAGGTCCAGGCAATTGGCGTTTGCAATTGTTCAATTCCGTATCTTGAAGAGCTTTTGAAGGAGGCAGAGATTGTACCGGCAGTGAACCAGGTTGAACTTCATCCGCAATTGCCGCAGCTCGAGCTCGTCAAATACTGCAAGGAGAAAGGAATTATTTGCGAGGCGTTTTCACCATTGGGATCATCGGGAGGTCCGTTGCTGAAACTCCCTACTGTGCAGAAGATCGCAGAGAAGTACAAGACCTCGCCAGGCGGTATCTTGCTTTCGTATCATATCAGCGGCGGGAAAGTTGTACTCGCCAAGACGGTGAATCCTGCACGGGCGACGGCCAACAGCAATGATTTGGTCGAGTTGAGTGAAGAAGACCTCGCGACGCTTGATAAGGTTGCGGAGACGGAGGGGATCAGACGAACGTCGAAGCCAAAATGGGGAGTTGATCTGAAGTTTGATGATTGGACTGACTGGCATCCTGCGCATTGGAAGTAGTATTAGATAATAATCATGAATGGTCAATAGACGTTGTTTGGAATATTTTGAAGAGAGCTTATGAAAGAGTGACGAAGACAGATCATGGGATAAAAGTCGGGCATATTATAGAGTAAAAAGACATAAAGATGAAATGTAGTATTGAGACACTAAGTTCTATGCTAACTAAGATAAGAGTAAATAAACAGATGACAATTAGGTATTAATGACAGTTTTGATGACCAAGTTTCCATTCTCATCCGACGTCTTCCCCGCAACCTCGAAAGCAGCAGCCGCGTTCTGCAAGCCCGAGAATTTATGCGTGACTAAGCTCTCAAACGCCGGGATCTTACCCTGGCGCAGAAGGGCGATTGCAGTCGGGTAGACGTTTGCGTATCTAAACACTCCGAGCAAGTCCACTTCGCGGGTCATGGCAGCGCCGACGTGTAGGGTTTGCACGGGTGAGCCCATGCCGACAAACATAACCTTGCCGCCCGCTTTGGCAGCGTAGATCGAGGCCTGGATACAGCTCTCGACGCCGGTGCACTCGAAAGCGACGTCGAACGACTCGAGGGTTTCGTCTTCGTCTTCAGACATCTTGATGCTTGTGATCGCGTCGGCTGTGACACGTGCCGATTTCAGTTTGTCTTCGGTGGTAGTCGGGCGAGGGCCGAGAGGGACAACGTAACCATGCGTGGCGAAGCCGTTCTTGACGGCAAAGTCGACTCGTCCGGGGGAGATGTCTGCAATTGCGATTGTGGACGCACCAGAGACAGCGGCCATGGCAGCGCAGAAGAGACCGACGGCGCCGGCACCAAACACGAGCACTTTGTCACCCGGGTTAACTCCGGAGCGGCGGGATGCGTGAATAGCGACGGACAAAGGCTCGATCAGAGCAGCAGCGTCGTAGGAGATCGAAGAGGGAATTTTGTGGCAGAGAGAGGCAGGGTGGTTGATGCGCTCCTGCAGGGTTCCCTGGAAGTGAGGGAACGACTTGGCCGAGGACCTGAACTGCATTCTCTGGCAGAGATTGTATTTTCCGCGGCGGCACATGTCGCATTCGAGACAAGAGATGCCAACCTCGAGCGCTACACGGTCACCTACTTTGAGATCGGTAACAGCGGAACCGACGGCGACGACCTCGCCCGCGGACTCGTGGCCGAGAGAGAGCGATTCACGGACCTTGAAGTCGCCGTTGGCAAAGTGGTTGTAGTAGTGGAGGTCAGAGCCACAGAGGGTAGTCGCGCGGACGGCGACCTGGCATTCATTTGGAAGAGGGTCTGGGAGTGTGCGGGTTTCCTAGCAAGTAAGAGTCAATGAATGAAGGAAGCAGCAGAGGTGTAGATGGTAATCTTACGAGGATGAGCTCTTTCGGACCGACGAGCACAGAGGCTGAGATGGAGGACATTTTGGCGCGATGTGAATAACTGCTTCACCAGCAGCAAATGCAATATTGACAATGACAATAACAACAACAAGAAGCAAAGAAGATGCAAATGGACTCTGACTCTGTCTATTATAAACACGGCAGCGGGAAGCAGAAAGAGTCGATGCAACCGACAAGTCCGCGGCGAGCAAGAAGCCGCGGTCACGTGGGTGGGGTGGGGGGCTGGGGTGCGGCTCGGAGAATATCCCGAGCAGAGATCGCGTGGGGCGAACGGGAGGTGTGGGGGCGGGGTTTGAGGTGGGTTACGTAACCAGACAAGTCTGCGGGGAGGGCGGCAGTCGACGGCGGAACGAGCAGTTACAAAAGCGAGCAGCTTCCGACTTTTTCTGTTTCCTGCTTTCTGCTTCTGTTTCCTGTTTGATCCTCGTCGCTCTTCTTCTCCTCTTCTCTGCTTCGCCACAGATACCAGCAACAATCAACATCATCTACAATGACCGGCCGCACCTTCTCATCTGGAGTCTACTGCCCGCTCGTCACTCCCTTCAAGGAGGGGTCCTACGACGTCGACTTTGAGGCTTACAAAGCCCAAGTCCTCCGTCTCGCTGCCGCGGGCATGGGCCTTGTTCTTCACGGCACAAACGGCGAGGCGGCCCATCTCTCCAACGAAGAGCGCGTCGAAATGGTCGCCGTCGGCCGCAAGACCCTCGACAGCGCCGGCTTCACGCAGGTCCCCATCCTCGTCGGCACCGGTACCGGCTCTGCGCGTGAGACCGTCGCCCTCACTACCAAGGCCGCGGCCGCGGGTGCTGACGCCGCCATTGTCATTCACCCGGGCTACTACGCCTTTGCCATGGGCTCAAACAAGGCCGCCCTCAAGGCCTTCTTCACCGAGTGCTTTGACAAGTCTCCTATTCCCGTCATGATCTACAACTTCCCCGGCGCCGCCGCTGGAATTGACCTGGACTCAGACACAATCATCGAGCTCTCAGAGCACCCCAACTGCTTTGGCGTCAAGCTCACCTGCGCCGGCATCGGCAAGGGCCACCGTGTCGTCGCCCACACCTCCACTTCCGAATACAAAGCCCGTCACCCCGCCAAGCAGGAGTTCCTAGTCCTCCCCGGCTTCAGCGACTATCTCTTCCCTGCCCTGACTACCGGCCAGCACGGCTGTATTACCGGAACTGGAAACGTCTTCCCCAAGCTGATCGTCGCTCTCTTCAACGCCGCACAGGACTACATTGCCGCTCCTACTCCTGAGAAGTTTGTCAAAGTCACTTCTCTTCAGACCATCGTCTCTGAAGCCGACTGGGTTATCGTCAAGGCTGGCATCTCTGGCACAAAGTATGCTTTGAACAAGTACGTCAAGCCTGGCTTGGGTGGTGTCACTCGATCACCTCTTCCTCCTGTTTCTGATTCGGTCATCGCCCTCTGCGACGAAGGACTCAAGAAGGCTTTCGAGGTCGAGAACAGCTTGTAGAGCATTAGTTTTTAATTCATTCATATCATCACCTTATCGATTTCTATGACTATATGTTATCAATAAAGACAGTCTTAATCGCCATAATTTGTAGATTTGATAAATACTACAAACAGGAAGGCTTATCACAGGCATAAACTTAATCACTATAAAAGAGCTGAGTTGATGTAGGGTTTCATTACCGATTAGATAGAAGATAAAATCACGTGCATTACTAATCTATTACTCGACTACCACTCCCGAATACCTCCGTCCGGTCCTCTCCACACCGGATTTCTCCACGAAAATCCGTTCAGCTCACTCGCCGCTTTTCTCACCAACGCCTCGTCAATTTCAATTCCGAGTCCCGGAAGAGTGAGTGCCTCAACGAACCCATTGTTGACATCAAAAGCCTCCTTGTTCTTGATGTAGCTGAACAGGTCGTACTCCGAATTCAAGTTGTAGTGCATCTTCCACGACATCTCGCAAATCAAAAAGTTGGGCGTGCAAATAGCAATCTGCATCGACGCCGCAAACGCGACAGGGCCAAGCGGACAATGAGGCGCGACTCCGACATCGTACGTCTCCGCCATCGTCGCGATCCGGTGCGTCTCTGAGATGCCACCCGAGTGCGAAATGTCCGGCTGGATGATGTCGATCGAGCCAGTCTCGAGATACGGTCGCACCATCTGTCGAGTAAACAGTCGCTCGCCGAGCGCAATCGGGATCGTGGTCTGCTGATACAGCTTCTGCAGCTCGTCCGTGTGGCCTGGCAAGAGCGGCTCCTCGATAAACAAAGGCGAGTAGGGCTCCAAAGCCCGCGCAAGCTGCTTGGCCATCGTCTTGTGCACGCGTCCGTGGAAGTCGAGTCCGACATCAATTCCAACCGAACGAACATCGCGAACACGCTCAACCGTTGCCTTCAAGTCATCAGGCGACGCCAGCCAGCCCAACGACTCCACCGCATTCATCTTCACGGCAGTGAAACCCTGCTGCTTGCGCACCTTGGCCTGTTCGAGCACATCCGACGGGCGGTCTCCACCAATCCAGCCATACACCGCAACCCGGTCGCGCACCTTTCCACCCAGCAATTGCCACACCGGAACACCAAGAGTCTTACCCTTGATATCCCAGAGCGCGATGTCGAGGCCGGCAATCGCAGACATCAGCACCTCACCGCCACGGTAGAACCGATGACGGTAGGCAGACTGGTAGATGTCCTCAATGTTTGCAGCTTCCCAGCCAATAAACCGCTCACGGAAATCCTCATACGCGCCTTCGACTGCTTCGGCGTGACCTTCCAGCGTAGCCTCACCCCAGCCAACAATCCCCTTCTCGGTCTCGACGCGGACCATCAACCAGCGGGGCGGAACACGGAAGGTCTCGATCGACTTGATCTTGTCCGACGTAGAAGACGAGATCGCAGGCAAGCCCTTGCGCTCGTCAGTCTCAAGAGGCGAAGGCATATTGTATCAAGTTCTTAATGCAGAAAGGAGCAAGAAAGCGCTGTACAGGCTGAAGTTCACTGAAGCTCACTCGAAACCGGACTCTGTTTTGTATTTTAATGCTGCTGCCCCGGCCCCGAAGTGTGGGGTACCAACCCTAATCCACTCCCCATCCCGTCTTTTTGCGCATCCCACACTCGAGCATAAACCCGCCGTCGACTGCCGCGACCCTCCCGCTTTCCTCTTTCAGAAGTCTGTTTACACCTCATCTTGCCGACCTCCCCCGATGTCTTTTATTCAATCATCTTCTCCATCTTTTGCTCCCTCGATCGGCTCCTCCATAGCAGACATCATCACTTAACCTCTGCTCTCATTCACGCTTGCAATGGGAAAGTTCTCTGCCGCCTGCGCTGCCCAATTCTCCCTCGAAGGGAAGACCGCCCTCGTCACCGGTGGCTCTCGAGGTATCGGCGCTGCCATCGCTATCGGCCTCGCTGAAGCGGGTGCTGATATCATCCTTCTTCTCGTATGCTCCTCTCTCTTCTTACATATTCACTGCTGCAGTTCTAACATATTTATAGAGAGACCTCTCGTCAACTGCTACAAAGTCGGCCATCGAAGCTCTGGGATCCACCTGCACAACCGTCAAATGCGACCTCTCGAACCCCACAGAAGTCAAAGCTATCGTCAAACACATAACCACCGACCTCTCGCTCGACATTGACATTCTCGTCAACTGCGGCGGCATACAGCGCCGTCATCCCGCCGAACAATTCCCGGACTCGGACTGGGACGAGGTCCTACAAGTCAACCTCACCACATGCTGGACCCTTGCTCGCGATGTCGGTGCTTACTTTCTTGCGACAAAGGACAAACGCGCCCCGGACGCTCGATGCAAAATCATCAACATCGCTTCCCTTGTCTCCTTCCAGGGCGGCCTCACCGTGCCCGCCTACGCCGCCGCAAAACACGGTATCCTCGGCATGACCAAAGCTCTCTCAAACGACTGGGTCGGCAAGGGCATCAACGTCAACGCTGTTGCTCCCGGATACATCGCGACTGAGATGAACTCCGCCTTGATTGCTAACGAAACGAGATCAAGACAGATCATGGAGCGTATCCCGCAGGGAAGATGGGGCAAGCCTGAGGATTTCAAAGCGCCGGTCGTATTCTTGGCTGGTGCGGGGAGCGAGTATGTTAGTGGTACATGCGTTACCGTCGATGGCGGCTGGATGGCCAGATAATCTTTTATAATAGCAATCTAGACACTTTACCAACTCCTCAAGAGAATAGTTTGTAATCAAAGCTCACTATTTGCGTATTGTACAATAGGCTTCGGACAACCCCACATCTCTGATGATGAGCCGCAGCAGTAAATTTCCACATTTCTACATAATCAGAGCGATTTAAACCGACTCGGTGGACCGTTCACATGGTATGAGAAATCACAGCATTAACATTATCACTATCTTATCATAAACAGTATTATCTTTCCTATTATCAACCTAATCCCAACTTCCCGCTTCAGGCCCGAAATATCCCACAGCTGGCATCAGCTCGACACTCGCAACCAACTTGCCATCAACACCCGCAGAGCTCACATTATTACCCCACCAGCTCAGAGTCTTTGGATGGTACTGCAGAGCAAAGAAGATAAGAATTGCGCTGAACGCCGTGCCGGCAGTGAGCCCTGAGGACATGATGTAGTTGTACTTTGCCCACCATATCGGGAATCGGGAGCGTACGTAGTACATGAAGATAAATGACATAATCAAGCCTGGTGTATAGTACGAGAGGTTGTATGACGATCCGTATCTATAGTACAGAATCATTAGTATCGGCGTCACAAAAGACGTGATAAGGACAAGAGGTAACGTACCTTGCAATACCAGCTAAAATCAAAACAGGCTGCCAGTAGTGCAACTGTCTGGGAAAATACTGTCTCAATGCCCAGCACGGCACAGCCAGTCCAGCACCGAGCAAGAAGCACCACTTCAAAAATGGATATAGCTTGTCAAAAGTACGCGTGGGACCGATAATTCCAAACAATATACTCTGAGAATACATCGTGTGCGCAAAAGGGCAAGTGAACTTTGACGCCTGCGTTACGCTGCATAAATCGGGGATCTTCTTGAGAGCTTCCCAACCCGCGCATGAAACAAAGACCTGGATCAAAGTCGCAAACACTTGCGCCCGGAAGACTGCTCGCGGTGGAATTTTAGCATAGTGGCCCTACATACAGTCAGTCAACCATCACAGCAACTACCTAAAATTATTTCAACTTACCATCTTTTGATCACCGACATACGTCTCAGTCTGCGTATCAATACCAAACCCATAAATTCTCGTAAAAATACAAGCTGTTCCACTCCCAGGAGCAAAATAACCTCCCAAAAGCGTCGCCAGCAGTGCCATCGAGTACATATACCCAGTCGAAGCATACAACATCATCGAAGGAAGAAGCAACGTCAAGACGATGGCCAGAACGACAAAGTACGCCCATACCGGAAGCTCTGTATCCCAGACGCGGATGCAAATCACGCCGACCCCGACACACAGAATGAAAAGGATAAAGTACCACAGATCAGGAACCTCGTCGTATTTCTGCATCATCTCGACCATCGGGTCCTTGAAAATCTTCTTATCAGCCTCAGTTCTTTTCCTCAAGCTGTTGTAAAAGTCCTTGGCCGCATCTCTGATAGTTTGCCACTCGCTGAGCACGATGTACACAAATCCAAAGGTAGTCAGAGTATAGTCTGCTCCCTGCAGCACCATATATCCAGCGGTGATGAATGGTGGGGAGTACGCCTTGTATTTCTCCAGGTCAAAGTATCCGTCCGTCAGAACCTTGGTCGTATTATACTTTGTTCTGTATCGATCGTAGATCGTTCCCAGATTGGGCGGCAAGTAACCAGTATAGGAGTAGTTGCTGTAGATGAACCCAAGGATGATAAACGCTCCAATAAACGTTCCAATCCAAGGATTGAGCAGAGTATAAAACGGAACAACCAAGGGCGAATTGAGATTAATCACACTCCAATCGAACGTAGTAATCGGATTGAATCCCATTCCGATTTTGGATCCCATGACAAACGCAAGATTCCTGTTGTCAGGTGCAATCCACGTCGGCCAGTTGAATGTCGAGAGCGCAGTGAACAGGTAGTTTGGAATGAAGAAATACACAAACGAGGCTGCCAGCAAGATGTTGAAAAACTTGTACTTTGACATCGTCCATCCGTTGATGTTTGCCTTCTTCTCTGGGACCAGTAATGTCCTGTTCAATTGTAGAGTCGGGAGAATCGTAGGCCAAAGTGCTTTGACGGGGTACAGCACCTAAGATTTCGTTAGTGAGAGAAACTGGGGCACAAATATCAAGAGAATAGACATACCCAGCGGCGCATGAGGCCAGCCATAGCAAGACCCATAAACTGACAGGATAAAGAAATCAAGCAGTTATATCCGTAGCTCATCCAGGATAATCCATAGAAAAGATCAAGTTGCAGAATAGGCGCGTATCCCAAAAACAGACCCTGAGACGCACCCGCATTCACAATAATAGTAGCCAATGTCTGCTCCTTGACAGTCCAAGGCCCAGGGTTCAAATAGAAGCCATATTTCCCGATCTTGATCCTCCAGTTCGGAACAATGTATGCAAATGCCTGGGCGGTAGGAACGATGAACAACTGGATAACTTGCGAAGAAAGACTGAAGTGAGGCTGTCTCCATGCAATCATCGTGTTGACAAACGAGGAAATCGCAGTCCAAACGCCCGCAATTAGATAAACTCGAAACGTCTCGCTGACAATAGTAGGATCATCAACAGGACTGCACACAGACCGTACCTCCGGGTAGGGAGAGTGATACTTGATCATTGTCGCTTCCAAACGAGCGTCAAGATCAAATTTATCAGGTCCTTGACCGTACGCTTCCTCGCCTTGAAGAAGCAACTGAATCTTCGACATAGCTTTCTGGGGAAAATTCATATCACCACGGAAGAACTTCTCAGAGCTAGCAAGGATTGCAAGAGCCTTGTCCAGTCCCATTTCGCTGACCTTGCTGGTGATAAAGCTCGCATCTTCAGCAAGAATGTACTCGAGCTCATCGGACTCAATGATTCTCTGAGTGATGAACTCGGCATCGAATTTGTCGAGACGGGGCGTAACGTCGACGTCGAAACCTTTCGTCGAATTGCTTTCCTCCAGTACAATTTTCTCGTCGCCAGAGTCAGATGGAGACATTTTCGGCTCAAGAGTCATTCTCTGAGATATGTCTTCCAAGTTTGCTGATTCAAAGGGTCTTGAGTGAAGAAAAAAGAAAGAGGAGGAAGGGAAATTCGTCTCTTATAAAGGCCCTGGCCGCCATCCTGCAACTAATTTACATCAGAAGACAGAGTAATACTGAGCGGGAGCCTGGAAGAGATCTAACACGAGAGCATTATGAGCAAATTATTGTCCGACCAGAGACATCTCTAGACCAACTTCCAATCATCCAGGTAGATGACTAGTGGCAGTCCAGCATCTGGATCATGATATATATAACAGCAGTAGTCAGTAGGTATATATAATCATGAAAAACAAAGAAAGAAAACTGTTTGGTTTAACAAATAAACAGTCATTAGTTGCTCACTGGCGGCCAAGTCTTTGGCCTCACAAACATCCGATGCCGATATATTGCCGAACCTTAATCTGCGTAGGGTATGTTGAATCCTTATTTTAATGAATCAAGAAGACCCATCCGGTGAGACTAAAGAGGCTCATTGTTCCAGCCCAAACGAGAAATTCATCTGATATCGGATGATTCTGAAGTCTATCTACTGAAACTTAACCGTTTCTGTCTTTCGGCTCTGTCGCCGTCAGACCCTACCTCGGGAGAGGATAGCAGAAAACTGTCAGATACGGATAATCAAACGGGCGCCAGTAGAGGTTATGAGCTTGAGATGATGGGTATTTTACCATCTTGAACAATCAAAGAGGCCTCATAGAAGACTGTCTTTTTTGTAGCCTACAGTAGCAGTATATAAAGACCAACGGTGAAGAGCAAATAAGAGCTGATTGTCCGCCGTTCGTTCACGCATCCTTGTGAGGAGCTAGGCCGAATGATTTTTAATTGGCAGATCTATAGTTTGCGTGTACCAAATCATCGTCTGAGTCTAGGGTCTAGATGCCATTGGGTATAGCTTTCCACAAATTCAAAAAGTTATTGCTACAGCAATGATTACGTCGCGCGCTGTGCTTGAAAAGGGACATGTACGGACGTCAACAGTAGCTTATCTTCGAACGAGATGATAGTCGTCAATACCGGTTTCGGAAAGTCCCTCCCGAGCTAACTCCTTTGTTTACCAATGCCGATGAGTTCGCATGACAGAGCAGAAGGGTATTAAAGCGTTGACCAAGCGGTGATCTAAGTATCTCTGCGGTGAGTCCGTCAGGAGATATAGAGCCCATCACGGAAAAGGTTACCGAGAGGCTGGCAGCTGTGAGAAACGCAGTGGATAGTAACTGAGAATCGTGAATTGTATATTAAGGGACGAGAAAGAGGAGAGGAGGAGATCGAGGCGATGGAATGTAGTTTGGCTTCGGCTCTGGGCCTGCCGCCTGATTCACAGTGTGGGCCAGCTGCATGGAGCTCGCATATGCGCGTCGCACACCTACTCCCTCATCTTCTTGCGTCTTCTTGCGTGGAGCTCTTATTAAGGTCAAGCCCTTACGGACCTCATTGCGTAGCTGTTAGAAATGCGATCTGCTCAGGATTCACCGTTATCCGGGGTTAACTTTGGTAGGAAAAACGTATGCACGTGATCAACCCAACCACCACCAACCACCACCTGAGCAAGCGTCTCTAAGCGAGTCAAGGACGACATCGGGCCCTCTCAAATTGAAATTAATTCCGCTGTCTCTCCCGTAGCCAGCTGCCACTACGCAATGCTATTATTCACACCAGTCCGAATGGAAATCAGTGCGTCTTGCCACAACGTCAATTGATTGAAGGCACGCACAATTGCCGTGAATTGTCATTTTCATCTTCCTCCCTCATCACGTCGCTCCCGACAAGATCTCAACCACCACCAAAGCCTTCGATTCCGGTCGAACTATGACCTTTCTCAGATTCTTTGCAGGCATTTAACCTGGTAAGCTCTAGCAGTTATGATGAATGAGGCTCTAGTCTGATGTTAGTATCTCGGCCAATAACATCATAGTGTGATGCTCCTTTGACCATCGACATATCTGAAGGGACTTCTTCCTCGTCTCAGAGCGACGTCTCATAAGCATATGTTTGTTCATCAGCAAATTTACGTTGCGCGTTGGACTGAGTTACAAAGTCAACCTCTCAGGGTTCAGCACCCAACCAGTCATGCAATCTACGGGGTTCACTAATTGCCGCTGCAAAGCCTGCAACTTTGCACCTGTCTGGAAGCTGCAACTAGCAGCCGATATTGGACACTCATTTTGAAGTATGGGCTCAGGATACGTCATCAACACGTTAGGCAATCAGGCCCGACTTGATTTCTCTGCGGCTAGAAGCATGCTTTTCACTCTGATCGTCAGAGCCACCTATGTTGCACCTCCTCACAACTCGCCCCGCCAATCCCGCAGTTGACGCCATGATAGAGCTTGGGACTCATTCAAGACATGAGCGAGCCTCTGCTCTAATACACGCCTTGGTGTCTACTCCCAAGAAGCAGACCGGGAGGTTCTTTATGGAGGCCCGGGACTGCATATCACGCCCAGGCCCTTTGCGAGCTTCACGAGCTCGAAACTCCCACTTGTTCAATTAAGAAGCAAAAATGGGCGCGCTCGTTCTGGCTTTCTATTTTGCAATTGGTATGTCTGCCTCCTGGACCTGAAATCCTTTCTATTCCGACGCTCCTTCAGGGAAGCTCTCTCAATGCTTTGATGAACAATTTAGGTGTCGATCAGCAGGAAACGCTGTTCATGTCGCTCCTCAAGCAGTAGTGTTTTCGTTTGAAGCTGGTCTGAAGAAGGACTCTCCATGCAGTGAAATTGACGAGTAGTCAGCCGACGTGCCACCCGGACTTCATGACGCCTTTCGATTACGTTCGGTTGCTCCTGCCGCGGATGCTACCACTACTGTTGCTGCTAATCTTGATCGCACGCCTAATGATTAGGCTACGGTGTCTACTTCTGATGTACCTTCCAAGTCCAACATTGGCTCTAACCCAGGGATACATACGATGCAGCAAATACGATACATTGCTGCATCTGGGCGGTCTCTCGTGGATGCCCACCCAGATTGACGTCTCTCCAGGTGCGTACAACACTTGAACGGGTGTTGATCACCTGACTTCTGATGCAATCCTTACTGTCATTAACTATCAATACCCTGTTTTTATCGTATACCTCTCAGGCGTCCGGTAATATCCTAAATTAAACGGGCACGCAAGTTCACATACCAAGGTAGCGCAAAGCCTCTACAATACCCAAGAAAGTCACGTCATAAAAGAGTATGACTGGGACAACATTTGTTAGTGTAATGGTGGCCTCGCTAGTGTCCCGCATTTGAACACTACCCAAGAGTCGCTTGGGGTCAAGGATAGCTTCAAGCGCAAAGTATTATTGACAGAAATGAAGAAGCGTGATAAGATATTTTGGGTATTTTCGTTCTACTCTTCCTTTTGTTTGATCATGAGGTTTACTTGTTGTATGATCCTCAGTGGCTTTTCAAAAATCGGCTTGGGAACCGGTATTGGCTGGACCTCCGTCTTGTTCGCCTCTGGTGTTATAGCTACATGAATCAGAACAAATTAGCCACCAATAATTGCTCGATCGTGCTGAAGCATAGAGCATATCTACTTGCCATTGAAATAAGTCGTATGAAGACCAAGCTCGATATAACAGACCGCTGAAAATATATCTGCAGAATGCACACCTTGGTAGTCTTGCTAAAGCATGATATATAAGACCAGGGGAGAAGCAGATGCCGCATGTGATCAACTTCCCGACATAAGCATATGAGATATCGATAAAGAATGATTAAGAATGTCACTAATATTTTCGGGAGAAGCCGTCAAGGCTGTGTTCGTGTTACTAATTCCTACTACTGATGTGCTGCGTTTGGCAATTGTTTCGAAGTAATATATGACGATATTGGAGATAGCCAGCGCAATATCAGAAGATTCCTTAGCAAAAGCAAGACACTAACGGGGATGCCAACTGTAAAGGAAAACTAAAACGCTCGGCGGTGTAATGCACAATAGAATAGACTGTCAATGTGATGCTAACAACCATCATAAACATCAATGGTACCTCAACATGTCAATCGTTCATCGTTGAATTCTTCTAGCCGGGTAGATCTATTGCTCGCAAGCAACTGGACTCCTTGCAGTAAAGATAGCAGATACTACTGTAATCATCTGGTCGGATTAGATGCAATCCTTATTTTCTTATCGCAACAAATTGCTTTCTAACAATCGCCAAGAGTTAGTCCAAGACTCAGTCTGAATTGAGAATATCTATAAAATCGAAAATTAGAAAGATGGTAATTGCCCAAGCGCAGCATTGTTCTGCAGATGATAGCATCGAAAGAGGTGCGGTAATCAAGCATTATCAATATTGTATTGCGCCATTCGGGACTATTGTTGAGTGATAAATTCTCATATGAAAACCCCGACATAGAATCAGACCAATCTTGGATAGTTCGGGTCAATATGTTGCTCTCTATTCGCACGTTTGAAATCGAAGTTTTCGACTTTGCCGAGGAACTTGAAACCTTAAGAGCGCTTCTCAACACATCCAAGCTCGACACTTGATTTGCACCGCATCCTACCATGTTTTTCTCGTTAACGCCAAGCAAAGGATGTGCTGATCCAGTGTCATGACCGGGAATATGCCTTTACGATCGTGGTCTACTTTGAAGTCTTATGCTGACTTATCAATCAATTGTTCGCCATGTAATACCCCGCTTCGTACAATGAGAATCACGAGGGAAATTTCGGCAAATTCAAACCCTTTCAAATTTATCGTCCACATCATCTCGTTCTAATTTTATAACATATATGGATGCGCAGTGATAATGATAGTACTAAGGAATATGATTATTCCACTACAGTATAACTGTATTACGAAAAAGTGAAGCTGTGGCACGAGCTTGTGAGTCCTCGAGAAGCGGCACAGTGAGCCCATATCAAAAAACAATCCTTGGCTCGATACCCATTTTCTTGGAAGGAAATCAACTCGACTACTATCTTCTCTGATAAGCCTAACTGGTTCTGATAGCATCATACCTGCTCCTTATCACGGAAACTGAAAACCATTATCTGTTCTACTCTCTATCGCCATTCATAAACTGTCCTCTACGCATCATCTCTTGCGACCCACTTTGCCTTACTGTCAACCCTTCTTCCTACCTTCCCAATACCCTTTACAGCAATGACTTCGAAAGACGAGAAATCTGTTGTTAGTGCTGTCGAGCTTAACGTTGAGCGGGATGTGCGCTTTCGTGGCTATGATCCTGCTCTCGTTTCTGAGAAGTCTGACGCCCAATTTCGGACTGATTCCATCAAGTCTGATAACCACTCGGTTGATCCGCTTCATCGTGAAAAGATCGTTTCGCGACTTCGATTGATGAACAATGTTGGCGACACCGGCGACGAGGATGCACTGGCTGATCGTGCTTCGCACTTCTTATACGACCGCATGCTCGAAACTTCGCTCGAAGAAGCTCTCGAGATTCTGAGGAATGTTCTTGTCGTCCATTATGGAGATGTCAATTTTGAGCAAGAAACCTATGAGAAGATCAAGCTTCTTGTTGCGGGTCAGGATGCGTACGGGACAGACCTCGAGACGTACGAACTTGACACTCGTCTCGAAGCTGTTGTGATTCATTATCACTCGCCATACCCCGAGGTTCGTGCCGTCACCGATCCGTTCGACGACCCTACGATCGCAGTCGAGACTATTCGCGCGTATGTTATTGGGACTCTTTGGGTTGCCATTGGGAGCTTCATCAACGAGTTCTTCATCTTTCGTCAGCCTGCCCTCAAGTTGCCGTCTACCGTTATCCAGCTTCTGCTATTTCCTTCTGGGAAACTGTCTCAGCTGCTTCCAGACTGGGGCTTCACGTTCAGAGGAACGCGCTACTCTCTCAACCCGGGCCCTTGGACTTTGAAAGAGCAGATGCTTGCAACGATTATGGTCAACGTTGGTTCCCAAAGCTCTAATTGGATGAGCATGGTTGTCGCACTGAAGCACGAACGTTTCTTTGGCTACAAATGGGTCTCCTTTGGTTTCGCGTGGACTATGAACTTTGCTAGTCTGTTTTTCGGATACGGTCTGGCTGGAATGATGCGCAAGCTGGTTATCTTTCCTGTCAAGGCGGTTTTCCCAAACATCTTGCCTACCCTTGCGCTGAGCCGGGCATTGGTTGTCAAAGAGACCAAAACTTCGATCAACGGTTGGACGATCACAAGACAGAAGTTTTTTTATATTGTGTTCATTACGTCTCTGCTCTACTTTTTTATCCCATCGTTTCTGTTCAAGTCACTCAGCGTCTTCAACTGGATGACATGGATAGCGCCCCGCAGCAAACTGCTGGCAATGGCTACTGGCTCTTACTTGGGCCTTGGGGTCAACCCTCTTCCGACATTCGATTGGTCAGTGATCAACTATGGCAGCCCTTTGGTCTATCCTTTCTTTGCGTTTATGAACAAGTTTTTGGGAATTCTCATCACGGGAATTATTATGGTCATTCTGTACTGGACGAATCACCGCTGGACTGCATATTTGCCTATGAACGTCAACACTGTTTACGACTCCCAGGGAAACACCTACAATCTGTCAAAAATCTTGGACTCAAACAATAAGTTCTCTCAAGAACTTTATGAGAGCTACTCTGCGCCTTACATCTCGTCTGGCCATGTTGTGGGCACCGGAGGGCTGTGGGCTGTGTACACATGCACGTTTGTGTACGTCTGCATCTCGGAATACAAGCTGCTCTGGGAGTCTTTGAAGATGATGTGGACTTCACTCCGTCATCCACGCCGCGCAGCACTGCAGGACTTTGACGACCCTCATTCGAAGATGATGTCCTCATATGATGAAGTCCCCGATTGGTGGTATATCGTTATCTTTATCATTGGCGTTGGTACCGGATTTGCTGCCATTTTTGGTTGGCCGACCACTGTTCCGATATGGACCGTTATCGCGATTTTCCTTTTCAATATCGGAATGCTTATGCCTACTCTTGTCGTGCTGTCAAGAAGCGGTGTATCTATGGGATTTGGCGCCTTTTCAGTCATTCTGGCGGGTTATATGGATCCTGGAAATCCAATCACTAATGTCGTGATTCGCATGTGGGGGTAAGTTTTAGTCATTTCTATCTCAATTGACGCATCCAGCTAACTTTGCAATTCTGTCTAGTTACAATATCGACGAGCAGGCTGAGAGCTTCATTGGAGATCAGAAGATCGCGCATTACTCTCGAATTCCGCAGAAGGCAGCTTTCCGGGCTCAGTGTCTGGCGACATTGATCCAATGCTTCTGCTCTGTGGGTGCAGTCGAGGCTTTGTTCAGTTCAGTCGCCGATTTTTGCAGTACGACTCAGAAGGATAAATTCGTGTGTGCTTTCCCACGCACAGTTTATTCGGACGCGATCATGTATGGTATCATTGGTCCACAGAGAGTTCTTTCAGGCCTTTATCCTGCTCTTAAAAATGCGTTTTGGATTGGCGCAGCCCTCGCGGTTCCGTTTGGACTTTTGCGCTTGAAATATAGGAATAAGTGGACGTGGTTTGATCTTCCTCTCATTGGTTACGGCACGATTTTCTGGGGTCAGACATACAATCTGACTTACTACATTCCTGGCTTCTACTTTTCCTTCTTCTTCATGTGGTACTTGCGCAAACGATATACCGGTTGGTGGTCAAAGTACAACTATATTCTTACGTCCGGACTGTCTGCTGGTGTTGCTTTTGGCGGAGTCATTATCTTTGCAGCATTACAGTATCCTCAGGTGAACCTATCGTGGTGGGGAAATGACGTGTATGCGGCAGGAGTTGATTATGAGCGGACAGCCTCTCTTTTGGATATTCCTGAGGAGGGATTTGGACTTCCTATTGGATCATTTGAGTAAACGTCGTCATGACACGAATATATTCTTCTTTATAATCTGGATCTGTACCCGTATCTGTACCTAAGTAGATCTGATGTTATAACGACAACGTCATAATATCGACGTCATGACGCCTTTCCTTTTCACTCGATTTGTAAAAATAAAGATCTCAAACAGTGCGCGACCAATGCAGTTAGTTTTTTGCCGTTGACGATTGAGGGTAGACAGGACGCGTCAGACCGTTTGGTTGGCTCTAAATACCAAATGCTAGAATCAAACGGCCTGGCTATGACGTCATATAGTGTGTCCCGTTATCTCTAGCTCTAGAGCATTTACCATCCCCGCTGAAGTGGTCAGATGATCTTATTTGTTTAAGCAAGCTAAGCCTTCTGACCATTCATGACTGGCATGTGCGATAACTCGATATCGTTAGGTTTTCGAGCCTACCGAGATGAACTTTTTCTGTGAGGCCTGTGGATGATGGTAGAGCGCGGAGAGAGATTGAGCCATCGTTGACGAGAGGTAATGGGTCAGTGCGTCACGATCCCAACCAGTCATTGGCTAATTTGTAGCCGCACATTAGAGCATGCCTCTTAGGAGAGGGCCCTCACAGGATGATGCATTCCTCGCGAAAGAAAATACCTCGGATGAAGACATAGCGCCGCCAGTTTTCTCGGAAAATGCGAACGGCTGCGCGAAAGTATTATTGAATTATGATACGCGATCCGTATCGTTAGGCTTCTTCGCAAAATCTGATGCGCTCCAAAATTCATACAAGAAGACATGGTTACCGCATTGAATCAAATCAGCAACTCTTTAGGACACGCTTTTATGTGGTAGCTAATGATAGTCTGTTCCATCGAACAAGATATAGTACAGATTTTACTGCCCGCGTACACGTCTGGTATTGCTGATCTACGTACTGAATGATCCATGATTGCGGCTCGTTCGTAGTATGCGATCCTGAGAGTAGTGGACGCGAAGTCAGTATTAACGACAGTTCTGTAGCGAGGAATGCTACGTTAGTGAGTACCCAGCGAGTAGCCTCGCTATAACGTCGCTAGCGGCTAGTTCTGACTACTGTTCACTAAAGCAAAAACAGGTGGGAGCCGCTTAATGCAAGCAGAGAAATAGCGACCGAACTTTCAATACTGCGTTCTAGAGCTGATAGATAACCATCATATCTAAGGACTCTTGCAGATATATCGAGAATGTTGGCATGATATTATTTCTTCTCGTAGCCACTATATACTATTCACTCACTGTGATCCTGCTTTCTCATCTATTCTATTATTACGAAGTCGTACAGAAATAATTGATCTTGGACGAACGAACCTGGATGGGATCAATCCCAGATGAGGTCGCGATATTTTCATTTCTTGAAGATCATTGATGGTAAACAGGAGTTTGCTGTTGAGCAATGACCAGAGTACGGTCAAAGTTTATTGCTACAAAAGGTAGTTCGGACGCGTCACGCGTTCAGGGTGAAGGAAGGGTGAAATTTGAAACGAAACGAGACGATGTCTGGACCTGCCTCTTTCATAAGATCCGGGAGGCGAGAAGCTAAAAGGCTCAGGAAACTCATAGAGTGGATTGGATGAAAATGGCTCTTGCTCAGCTAGGCGAGCTCCGAATTTCAGATCGTATCACCCTATTTCTCGGCTGTAGAATAGACAGGCTGTAGATCTCTATAGCTCGGTCAGTTAAAGGGCATTATATTCCATAATATATTTATGTACGGCTTATAAGTTACTGTGGTGGAGTATTATCTTTTTGGTAGAATATAACTAGAAGAGGTTGGAGCGGAGAGGATCCTATCGCATCCAATCGTTTGACCGACGATCAACTACGGAAAACAACGTTGGCCCAACAAACATTGATGATCGTAGTCACGCTGTTTCTGCTATATTTTCCGTCTGCTAGATCCGGCTTGCTTCTAAACACGAACAGCTCAAGAATAAGCAAAAATCAGAGCCCATTGAAAAGGTACTTGTTTGCGTTCTGCCATATAAAGAATGTGAACATGCAGCTGACGGTCACCACATTCTGTGACCCGGATTTGATAGCTGTGAAGTATATGAACGACATCCACGACTCGTCTCCGTACGCACACTCACAGCATGTCACCTCTGATATTAATCTTCAGAGCAAGTGGTTCAGTGTGCTTGTCTGTAATATCAGCATATGTTGTAATTGGATTGCAGTATTATGGTGGGTATTGTGAGTTATGGTTGCATCTGCACTATCAAATTTTTGGGTACGCTGCATTATGCAGGACGACATTCCGGTGGTAGTGATGATTAGTAATCTATCTAGCGATGAGGGCTAAACACTGGAGACGAGGTCGGGAGGACAAGGTCCGGATCCAGAATCCGTCCCGAGAATCCAGGAACCTACCTCGGCTTGGCTTTCATCCTCTTTTTTCTTTTTCTTCGAATTTCGTTTTGTGATTCTTTTTCCTGGTCGAGTATTGTGCTGCTTTTTTTGTAGTGTTCCTGTCTGCCGGAAAACCTCCATCTTGTCATATAAAATCACATAGGCATTATAAATAAACAGTGATGATGAGATCGAGTAGAGATGATGATCCAGCAGCTCGGAAATGTCTAAGTGCCGCTACATCGTCGTTGCTCATCCATGGCGCACCCCGTTTCGGAGAAATTTTCGGCTCAGCTCACTAAACCCTGAAGCCGAGAAATTTCGGATTTTTGAAATGGCATATTGGTCTGACTGCTGGTGTGTTTTTTTTCTGACAGTAAAGTAGAGCCAGGACCCCACCATTGATTCTCGTATAGGTAAATTGTCTCTAGAACCGTTAGTCGCAGGGATAGTTGCGCAGGGTGGAGTAGGGCTACTGCCATACTGAAACGTTGGTTGCCGGCAAGACCCTGAAGGTACTAACCTCCTTGGGGCCCTAACTATACTACCGCAGAAACACAGGAACCACAGCACCCCGCTCCTGTTTCAAATACAGTCATAGTATTAAGGAACGACGTTAAATTATGGGATGCTCCGAATTGTAAGAACCCCGACGATCAATTATATTGATCATCGCTACCGATTAAGTCACTCATATATAATGAACTGGGTAACGCTTGGATCAGGTGGCACATTCAGCCGTTCCAGCGATAAGTCTCCTCCCGCTGAATTTCAGGGAGCCACTACATCAAAAGCAAGTCTCTCCGTATTTCTCCTGTACCGAAAATATGTATGTCAGATGATATGTCAATCAACGTGATGCTATTCGGGAACCTAAGCGGCGTAGGAACCCGCGTGAACGCGTAGAAGGTCGGACCTGCCAGATTCTGAGGAAATACCACTCTCGAACTTTACTTACAGCCGACCCACCGTCCTCTGTCCACCGCCTAGACGATCATTAACGTCTATTCATCTGCTCCAGTGTCTGTGCTTTTCCGCGGAGAGCAAATTCCGCCTTTGACCAGTTTGCTTGCTTTTTCTTGCGCTTTTTTCTCCGTCTTTCATTTGGTCGTCTCAGCGTCCGGCAGGGTACCCAAGGACCGGGATGGTGCTGACGCTGGGCAGGAACGCTGCAGCTAGCGCGCCGCTGCCGTCGCCTTCACACCCAAACTTAGTTTCTCAACGCAGCCGCGAGTAAACAAAACTATCCTTCATCAAGACTCTCCAGCAGTTCTCTTAATCCTTTGTCTCTCGAACTGCGCTATGAAAATGACGCACAGATGCTCCAGCTGACTTAGTTGTATCCCTCTCGACTAAACGGACGCCAACCAGGATGTGGTACCTGATGTGGTACCCATCGCCTGCAGCTCACACCTTTGCCCGTTGACACGGCCTCCTGGTCGGTCACTTGATAACATGGCATCTGGTTATCATCTACGCGCATATAAGGAACATGCCTTCGCTGCTGTGTGACCCGTCTCGTTTCCGGGTTATAATCAGCCTGATCTCCCTTCCTCCACTGTTCATCCAAGGAACACCTCTCTTGAAGACATAATATCAAGATGCACTTTTCTTTTGTCGTCGCCCTCTCAGTAGGCGCGTCCTTCGCTGCCGCCGCGACTCCCACCGCGTCCACGTCCTTCTCTGTCCCTACCTACACCAATCCCGTCACATGGGTAAAGACCAAATACAACATGGGCTCGATGTCCCGAGCTCTTAAGGTGTCGAGCACCACAGAATTGGGACAATTATATGACCCGAGCAACGCCTGGAGCATTTACCGTGACGATGGTGGCAGTTGCACGCTGAACAACCGCACGTTCTTTGTGTTTGCGGATACGAGTGGATACAAGGCCAATGGTGACTTTGCCGGCTTTGCCACGACCAGTATGGGCATGGTCGAAGACTTTGATGAACCCAACATCCTCAAGGACTTCACACTCTCGGACTCGGTTGGCTACTTCTCTCCCATCCCCTTCACGACTACGGAGGCGTCATACTCCAACAGCAAACGTTATGCTTTCTGGACCTATACCAACTGTGTTCAGTTGTCCGGGACCACAGCTGCCCACTTTTTCAACGTGCAGAAGTTCAAGTCGTCGTCGTCCAGCTCATACTATGGAAACACGGTTGCGAGATACTCAATTAATAGCTCAACCAACAAGATGACTGTCACGCGCCAGAACGAGTACGCTTTTAGCACTTCGACCTACCCATACGGTTCATTTGCCAACCTTGTCGTCAACGGAGTCGTATACCTCTACGCAATCGACAAGACATACTCCAGCAATTACGATATTCATGTGGCTTCGGTCCCAGTCGCTAGCTTTGACGATTCGACGGCGTACCAGTACTGGAACGCTTCATCAAAGACCTGGTCCTACACTCAGCCTCAGCCAACTCAGCGCGAGAAAAGCTCTGCTGTCATCCAGGGAACTGAGCCCTTCTCTTCTGGTTCCATGTACTACTCAGAGTATCACAACCAGTACTTCTTGGTATACTTCAACAACTGGGTTGACAGCAAGTTTTACGCCATCACGGCTCCTACGCCGCTCGGGCCTTGGAATGTGACAAATAGTCTATTGTGGGCAACCACAAAGGGTGACAGTTACAACTACGGTGGCAACGCTCATCCGATCTTCAATCAGGAGCCTGGCGAGTTGGTCGGTCAGTCCATTGGCGTTCACTGGGCTTACCAGGATTCCAACGGTACTTACCCAAAGATGGGAAAGATCAACTTTGCTTAAACTCCTTATCTCTCCGATTGTCTTGCCTTCAAGACTAAGTCATCGTCTTTGTATGTTTGGTGGTTATTCTGGGTTTTGTGTTATGAAATATGACTATGAATACTTGTATTATTGATTCACTGTATCTGCTTATTGGGAATTTTTGGGTTGAAGGTTTCTTCTCTTTTTGTGATATCTAGTTGCTATTTTTATTTTGGTGAGCGCGCCTACTGAAATTGTGGATTGTTAATGGTACTCCTGTACTACAGATCAAATAAAATCCTTTATTGATACCAAAAAACCTGAAATATTTTAGAAATGATGCTTTGTATTTGGCCATTCGTATAAATGAGGATTGGGTTCTTCTGACGGTGTTCTTCAAACGAAAGAGGAATGCGCATATCAAGGCTGACACATGTGACACCATACCTCGCCTAATCCCCAGGTAGCCGAGGGTCTGGAAGCCAAGGACAATAAATCATCTTCTAAGTGCATTGTTTTCTTGATTCCCATGCACGCGCCGAGGACCCGAACTTCCGACTTAGCAATATTTCAGAGGAGCCGGATATGATGTATCAAATCAGTGATAGCTGAAGAGCTTTCATATATTGCTAGATTATACCGGTTCACCATACCAGTCCTGTTCTATGATTGTGTTCTGGTGTAAGTGATCTGTGGGGAAACCATTTGCGGGGAAAGGCGGTGGCTATTTAGCACATGATCGTGGATTTGAGTATTACGTCTAAACGGTAACGGAAAATATAGCAGTATAGCAAACTACGAGAATAGCAAATATATGAGATATTTTTGGCAATTCAAAGGCTTCTAAGTCCACTCTCTATAATGAAGCGCTAGATGATGCATTTGTATTCTCTATCACCCTGTGCTTACCCGGTGACAGGAGTGATCAACTGTAGTATGTTATGGACTTCATCCCTGGTCCAGGATATTAAAAAGTTGATTCCGACACAGGCCAGCGGGTGAACATATTCAAGAAGCTCGTTTGTTATTTCACAAAATCGAGAATAGCTGATATGTTCAAACATAAGCGGCCCGGCATGCGAATCGGAAGCGCGGCCTGTGAAGGAGCTCTTCGGATGTGCATCTTGACAGTGTCTCAGATTTCTTACCAGGAACGCGAAATCAGTTCCGAGATCTTGCTAGGTCCAGAACAAGCTCTGCTATAATAAAACCTCTCTAGCATTGATATTTGAGGAGAACGGGTCTTGAATCATCATCAATGTTTAACGGCCGGCAAAGGCCGGCAGTGCGGAGAGACGATCTCCATCGGGTCGGATTTAAGTATTCTGAGGGGACTTCCGTGGGCCGAATACGGAACTAAAGTTTCGGAAGGGTTTATCTCCGCGCCATGAAGAAGCCCTCCTCGATTCGTGTCTCTTTGTTATATAGAAACACGATTGACACCTCCATCACATGCCGAGTACTTTATCAGCATGTATCCGAATATTCCTTGAAGACCTTTCACTTTCAGTACTTACTTCAGCCGTATTCCATCTCATCAACGAGGTGGGAGTGAGCATAGCGCTCCGCAATCCAACAGCTACACAATGGACACCACCCGCCACGAGCTCGAGTTAGGGGATGATCTTGAGCAGCATATGACCGATCTGCGGCCAGCTTCGACAACAGGAAAAGTCATCGCAGAGATGTCACTATTCAAGGAGATTTTGTTTGTTGGAGTTGTCGCACTTGCCCAGCTCTTGACTCAAGCGTGTTTGGCTCAAGCTCTGTCTCCGCTTCATGATATTGGCGACTCCTTTGGTGTCAGTAAGCCTGGAGAGCTATCGTGGTTTTGTGCTTCCTACTCGCTCACTGTCGGCACTTTTATCCTTCCCGCCGGGCGACTCGGCGATATTTTTGGCTCCAGAAAGGTCTTTCTGCTTGGGTACATTTGGTTCACAATCTGGACTTTGATCGCCGGCTTTGCGGTCTACTCCAATGTCATTCTCTTCCATTTCAGTCGTGCATTCCAGGGCATCGGACCCGCCCTGATTCTTCCTAATGGACTGGCCTTGCTTGGACGTGCCTACAAACCTGGAATGAGGAAAAATATGGCGTTTTCGATTTTTGGTGCGGTGGCGCCCACCGGCTTCCTTCTAGGCGCAACCTTTGCCGGCATTTTCACTGAACTGGTTTGGTGGCCGTGGAACTTCTGGGTTGGGGGTATGGTCATGATTCTCGCGACTATAGTGAGTTTCTATGCTATTCCGACGGGTCTGGATAAGGGTGCCTTGACCTCGTTTCGATGGGAAGACTTGTCGAGGCTGGATCCAGCTGGAATCACTACTGGTGTCCTCGGTTTAGTACTTTTCAACATCGCCTGGAACCAAGGTCCAAACGTTGGCTGGAACGTTCCCTATACATACGTTCTGCTTATTTTGGGCGTTCTATTCTTTGCAATTTTTATCTTTATTGAATTACGATGGTCAGAGTACCCGATCCTACCAATCCGAGAGTTCAAGAGAGATATATACTTTGTTTTTGCGTGTATGGCGCTTGGATGGTCCAGCTTTGGTATCTGGGTTTTCTACTGGTGGCAAATATCAACGCAACTTCGTGGACACAGCATACTTCTCACGGTCGCTCAGCAAACACCGGCTGGTATTTCCGGAACCATTGCTGCGATCGGGACAGGATTTTTGCTCTCCAGGATACCAGCGCAGTATATTATCTTGGCTTCTATGCTTGCATTTTGTGTCGGAAATATCATCTTTGCAACTCTGCCTGTGAATCAGATATATTGGGCGCAGACTTTTGTCGGAATCGTGATCATCCCTTTTGGAATGGATATGTCGTTCCCATCTGGAACTATCATTTCCAGTAATTCAATGCGACGGGAACACCAGGGAGTGGCTGGCTCAGTTATCAACACTGTCGTCAACTATGCAGTTTCTATCGGATTGGGAATCGCGGGTACAGCTGAGGCTCAAGTGAACAAAGATGGAGTTCATCTGTTGGAAGGATATCGCAGTGCGTTCTATGTGGCTATTGGCTTGAGTGGTATGGGGTCGATAGTAGCCCTTGTATATTGTATTATGATAAAGTTAGATGGCAATACGGGTTATGGAGGTGATGAAAGCGAAGAGAAGCAGTAGTTGTGGGTTTATGCAACACCAGGGTTCTGCGTTCTGCGTTTTGATTTGAAATGAGAATTTACCAGCAGTGTGCCTTCAGAGCTAGAAAAATGTAAAGCTTTCAGCAGGCTGGACGCTTCGAACAGCGGTACAGGAGCTGATTACTTCATGCGTTGATTCGGAGAAATCCGTGACATAAATTAAATAGACGGATCAGGTTCAGTCAGTTATGACAACTCGTATGTAGCCCCAGATCAATATACCATCGTCAAGACATGGCGAAGTCGCTCAACAATTAAAAACGCGCAACACTGCCAGGAAGCCAGCTTACGCGGTCATTTAATATTAGACGGCCGAGATGTGGTCTTCTGCGAAGAAGTGGTTGAGACTGAGAGCGTTCTAGGCTTGCGGGAATAGAGGGTTGGGAGAACTGCCAGTTTTACTGGTCGCATCAAGATTTTGCAGTGACCTCGCTGCGTCGAAGAGCTGCCACATTGAGTGATAATTTCTGGGCAAAATATCTCAGAGTACTGCCTCGTTTAAGAAGCTGCGTTTTTCTAGACGTTGCTATAATTTACTCTATATGACCCATCTGTTTGCAAGAAATAGGCTCAGAAAGCATTCATAGCACGATATGAGACAACCTCCTCCTCTTAAAGACTCAGGAGTTCCTGACTAGAACCTCAGCGACACGTAGTCCAAATTCTAGGTACGTGCTCACAGGATGGACATCAATGGCCATGCTCTCGGAGAAATTTAGGCTTAATAGCCGAAGGCGTCTGTGAGAAGAGGCGAGGGTGAACCATACTCTAATTTTACTATCCTCTCCTCAGATGCTATGATATACCCATCGTTTACTTCACTTTTACCCCAGAGACCATACAAAGCATACGAATAGTGGCTATTAGTACATTATTCAGAGTGATATGAATCGGCTTGCGTATGACCGCCTCTTCTCGCGCGTAGATAGACATGCATCAGCAGAATGCCAAGTAACTGGGCGTTGGCCTCCGAGTTCTAGACTCTGATCATCTGGACGTAGCTTGAGGTATGGGCAAACTGAAACTCCAGCCGAGGCAGCAATATTCATATTTGGAGTAATCTTTTATTTGAGAATCACAAACTCACCAAACATAGAGGATAACTGTAACTTAACATGATTTGTCTTTGAAGACAGCACTATAGTTGACGGCAGAGGCAACTAGAGCAGGAAAAAAACACCCCTAAACTCTATGCGACAGGGTCCTGCTACAATAAGTTAGCCAAACATAGCTAATTATATACTCAGAGCATTCTGCGGAGTTCTCTGACGTTCACCTACTTACGGCCACTATATATTACGCGGTTGCGTGAAGACTGTTAAGAAGCTATATTACGCAGTCACGTGAAGACTGCTATAAAGAAGCTAATACGCCTACGTTTAGAGTGATTGAATAGTAGAAAGAAGTATTAAAGATATTAAAATGATCATACACAGATAATGTAAGATCGTTCCTCTGTTGCAGAGTCAAACAAAGCTCATAAGACAGATTATAATCAAAAACGACAACCAAAGAAGTAAATTAAACAAATAGGAATATAAGTCGATTGTAAGACAATATTCTTAAGGTCCATCTAGCGACCCTTGAATACAAGGGTATTCTTCAAGTTCAATCTCTCGTCCTTCTTGCGGGCACTGAGGTGCAGCGAGAAGATACCCTTGATCTTCTCAGAGGTAGTCAAGTGCTGCTCCTTGATTTCCTCGACGGCAGAGACAGAGTAGGACTGATCGGTACTAAGCATCTCACGGTCTCTGAGGAGGAAACCAAAGGCGAGCAAAGGAACACAAAGACAGATGCCGACAATGCAGAGAATTTTCTGAACCTGAGAGTACGAGTGGATGACAGCGAGACGCTCGGGAGAATCGATAGTATATGTGGCGGCGAAGGTGAAGGGATCGCCGTAGACGGAGGCGGCCAAAGTCGCGTTTTGAAGATTCTCCAGCAATTTTTCGGGAAGAAGGTTGGTCCAGATGGCGCCAGAGACCGAGGTACCGAAAGCAGAGCCGACATAGTACATGGAGAGATAGAGGGTGATTGCGGTGGACATGAAGGTGTGAGTGGTGCAGGAGGCGATGGATGCCTGAGCAGGGTAGGTGAAGAAACCGGCACCAAAACCGAGGAGGCACTGACTACCGATAATGCCAGAGTGAGCGTATGTTCCACCGCGGTAGTGGATCATCAGACCCAAAGCGACGAACCACATGCTGATTCCGAAGATGATGAAAGCCTTGATGCGACGGACATAGGCGACGACGAATCCGAGGATGGTGCCAGTGATGACAGAGACGAAGGAGTACAAAGAGGTGATGCGAGTGGCGGATGCAACGCTCTCGTTGACCGCAACGTAAAGGACGGTGTAGAGATAGTCACCCTGCATGTACCAGACCCAGTCGATGAAGATAGCGATTCCCATAGCCGCCCAGACACCGCGATCGGCAAGCATGTGCTTGGGGAGTAAGGGCTTGATGAACCAGGTGAACGAACGAGACTGGATGTAACGCTCAAACAAGATCAAGACAGGGAATAGGCAGAAACCGACGACGAGGGGGGCGATAATGTGACCCTTCTGCCAGCTAGTCTTTGTGCCACCCGCAAGAGTGAACGGGGTGAGGAAGCACGAGAGGGAAGCAGCGAAGAGGATGATTCCGACGATATCCATCTCCCAGGCGATCTTGGCGATCGACATATAATGCCAGGAAGGCTTCTCAGTCGTACGACGAGCGACGTCATCAGCCTTTGCGGAAGCTAGTTTTCCAGATTTGCGAGCAAGGTAGTACATGTGAAGGTAGCACAGGACCAAGGGAATGGCGAGAAGAGGATAGATGAAGGCCCACATTCCGATACCCCAAGACCAGCGGTTGCTGGTTGTGTTGACGAGAGCGGAGGTGATGTCGCCAGAGATCCAGGTGTTGATGATGAAGGGAAGGGCGGGGACGAAAGAAGCAGTCACACGCCAGTTGAGGAAGGAGAAGTCAGCAGCCATAAGCTGGAGGACGACGATGGAGCCGGTGTAGCCAAACTGATAGAAGAGGGCACCAGCAGCGAAGCGCTGAACGTCGTAGGCCTGAGACTCGATGATTGTGCCGACGACATAGAAGAGGACAGAGACGACGAAGATCTCGATCCGGCCAAACATGTCACAAAGACGGGCGATGAAGGGGAGAGCGGCGGCGGCGAAGGTGGAGCGGACGGTGTTGATGGTTGCGAGGAGAGAGTGGCTGGAGTAGGAGGAGGTCGCGTAGGTCTGGAAGGTGTAGCGGGTTGTTCCATCTAGACCATAGCCGTAGGCGACGAGGAAGATAGAGAAGAAAACGGCGATGCGACCGTAGATATTCTTGTACTGATCAGAAATGATCTCGATACGGCGGACGCCATAAGGAACGATCTCCTCTTCCTTGGGAGGGAGCGACTCAGCTCCGTAGTTGGGAGGGACCGAATGATCGGCAGAGCTGACGCTCTTCTTAGAGCTCTCGAGATCAGCCATGAAGGAGATGGAGGGGGGAAGTTGAGAAGGGAAGAGCAGGTTCTTGGGTAGGAGGGAGATTGGGGAGAGAAGGGGACCGGGGCCCCAGATATAGTGGCATCTGGAGGCACCTGCGGAATACGGTCCAGAGCAGGTTGTAGAAAAAAAATCACCGGCAGATGGGAGGCGGCTGTGGTAATCTGATCAGATGGGAGCTTCGCCCAACAAACAGAGTTTGTGATTTATTAAAGTCTAAACTGTATTGCAGCCTCTCGCGCTAACTAACTAGTGATTACTAGCCGGGTGTGGAGTTATGAACTAGTAATTTGCAGTTCCGCGTCGAAACAGGGAAGCCGGTCGGAAGCAGACAGCTGACGTCCGAAGAACAACGGAGCAGCGAACCGTGGACAGAAGATGGCACAAAGGGTTTGAGAGCCAAGGAAGTGCGAATATCACAGTTGGAAACAGAGACGGAGACAGCGAAGGAAGGTCTAGATCCGGCAGACAGCAGCGGAATATGTATTTGACAGCGCACGCCGAGCTCTGCCACAGCGAAAACGCAGCCTTTGCTGGAGTCCAAGAAAGGCTGGTCGCTGTCGTAATTTGCTGTGGCTCTGTAAGCTTATTTATTCACTCAGAGTACGTGTCGTAGAGCGACCTAGACAGGAGCAGAAGAAGGACAGCGAACAACCGGGCAGCTCGCCAAGGGTGGTTTCTTGACACCAGTCAGCACTGACAGAGACACGGGTGCTGCATGCGATGGATGTCATAACTGCTGCTGATGATATTATGAAGATTAGCGAGCAAATGTTCTGTTTAATCTATCGAGCAATTACTATAGTTTAGAGCTGTATTATAGCACAAACACGGGCTGAATTCAGAACAGACCGCAGCAAAGAGAACACTACGGAAGCGATATGAAAATTAGCGTTGGATCAGTCGCCACAGGAGACCAGACCTCTTGCAATTTAGTGCAGAGAAGAGGCAAAAGGAAAGAAACAATGGCCGTTGAGTTGTCGGTGCCGTGCCCAGGAGCGCGGGCGAAGGCATCACAGTCATCCCGAGTCACAATTAAGGTTGCTGGCAGGGTGAGATTATCTCATCTGATAACCAGGGCCAGTTCCACCTGCTCCCCGTCAGCATGCTCCAGATATACAGATTTATCTAGACAATGTCGAGTAGGAAGTACTTCAGAGAGAGACACTTCAAACAACGATGCCAACCAGCTCCGTCTGATCTGTTCGGGCTCTCGGAGCGGAAGTTTCCGTCTTCTACGGCTTCACGACTGTTCCCCACTCTAAAGCAGCCGCTTGCCAAGAGAGCTTTACTTTGAAGTTTTCAAGTTCACAACTTTTGCTTCTCTTCAGACCCTGTGCTGTGCACATCGTGTTTGTGGTCTCTGTCTGAAAGAATCTAATGAATGTGTATTTTACCACATCAACGGATGTGAGAGTTTCTCTCTGTCAAAAGCAATCTCTAAACGAGATAATAGATAAATTTAAACAATTAGACAAAGAAAAGAGGAGATCACAAGAAAACAAATAGACTTTGACGCCTGTCGTCGTTTTGTCTCACTCCTTCGGCCAAATGCCCCGGCAAACCCGTGTTTTTACGCAAATGCCCGCATTTGGACCTCCGCCCTGGCCAAGATTTTCCGTTAGCTCCCGCGGCCTTCGCTTTTTTCCGGCCTTCTCTGTCTTTTGTTTATATTCGTTTCTTCCAGATAAAGTACCCTTCTCACAGTCTGCTCTTGTGAGCTTTTTTTATGAGACGTCTGGTGAGAAATATCTCTTTAGAAGACTTGAGCGATTGTCAGTTCATCATCAGTGACCTGACCGCCAGTAGATCAACTGGTCAGCACTCTTGAGCGATATCGACCGGCCGCTTACTTCTCTCGCCAGTCCAAGAAAAAATTGAAAAATTCTCGCAGTACCATATTGCCTTCATTTATTCCGCTGTAATTGCCCTCTACTTTAAACAAGTTTAAACAAATCTTGGACAGTCACGCGACACTCTGCCCAATCCTGACTCTTGCTCATATCTACGACTGTGCTCAATTTGTAGTTATAGGTATACGCTCTAGATCAACTACTGGTTCAGTGCTCATATGTTGGTCAGCGTTGACACAATTTCTGGTTCATTTCACAACCTCCTTATATGCTTATGTGGTTCTAAATACATCGCCTTTGGCATCTTCAATCATAGTGCCAAACTCTCTCAATCAGACAGTCATGTCGATCACCTCAGTCATCGTCTTTACTTTTCCAAAATCTTCTTCACCTCCTCTCTCTTCTCCTCATCGGCCCACGAAGGACGCAGCATCTCAAACGCCTGAGTCGTTCGTCCGTAAGTGATTCCGCCCAATCTCGAGATCGGCTTCAGGATCTTGGGATCAAGCGTCGTGAAACTCTCGTTGGTCGCGTCCTCACGAATGTGGAAGTTAACACCCTCCACAATCACAAGCGTACCATTAGCCTTGCCAGTCACCTTCGAGATCCACTCGTGGTGAGTAACCAGCTTCGCCTCCACCGAGAACGCAGACTCTCCCACATGAGGCGGCTTCACCTTCTCCGACGCAAGCGGTGTAAGTCCAGACACATCCCACTCCGAAATCTCGGGCGGTGCGTTGGTCGCAGTGTAATTCGCCGCTTCCACAAACCACTCGGAGATAATGTTGATCGTAAGCTCTCCAGTCTCCATAATGTTCGCCAGCGTGTCCTTGGCTGCCGCAACCGACGACGCAAAGCCGATGCAGAAAATAGGAGGGTCGTGGTGAACAAAGGTAGTGTAACTGAAAGGCGCCAAGTTGCGAATACCAGCCTTGGACTCGGTCGAGACGAAGCCAATCTACTGACCATTAGCTTGCTTCCATCTTCTCACTCTTTAAAACCACAACACCATCACAACTTACCGGGCGAGGAACAATTCCGGCAATCAGCAGCTTGTAGTTGTTCAAAGGATCACGGCCTTCCGCATACGGATCAACCGCAATCTTCTTGTGCTTCTTCCAGTCGTCGCTGGTCGCACCCGAGCCAGGGACCCATTCAATGTCCTTCGTGCGAGTGTAGTGGAACTCCACATCCTCCTCGAACTCAGGGCGCGACTTCTCGACCGCATTGAAATCTCCCTAGTATCATACTAATTGTCAGTTTTCGATCCGACAAGTGATTACAAATAATGACGAACATCCACGTACGTGAGGATTGCGCTGCAGCTTAGCTTCACGATCAGCGGTGTTGTTTGAGGCAGACATGGTCGAATACGGATGATAAAGCGAGTAGACTCTGATTGAATTGAATGATACTAATCTTCGCGACTGTCGAAATGCCAGCATGTACCAGATGGATTCCAGGAACTGAGCGGATACTGTCTTCTTATTCACTAACCCGACCCTCGGAAGCCGCCTCGTATGCGGGGTCGCTCGCTATCCGCCTTTAGTCCATTACATCAATTCCGACCCTAAACCCCGCATTCCGAAACCCCCTTATGTGTAATCTTATGTCTCTTCTTACTAATATAACTACGTCTCTCACTATTATTCCACCCACCGCAAAATCCCTCTACCCAATTGATGCAACTTATGTATCATATTAACCTAGGGCAATAGATAACTTCCGAAAAAAAAAACAATATCAGCAAGCAAGCACACAGATAAACGCGACGAATAATACAACACAGATTGTAGTGACAAATTAGCAAGCTTTGCGATCAAACATATACACCCATGCGCAGCACATCCCTTTTGGCGTCCATTTCCATAACCATAATCAGAGCGCATATATGCAACGAGAACAACCTGCTAACGCTCAAGACCCCTACGCCTGCAACCCTCCAGACTTAACCAGCTAACGCCCCACTTTATCCGCCTTCTCCTCCTGCTTCCCCCAGTACGCCTTCTCACTGACCCAGTAATTAGCACTGTCACCTTCCCAGGTTTCCGTCAGGCTCTGTCGAGCACTGCGCAGTAGCCCCGGTCCATGTCCCTTGAGGTTGGACACATCCTTCGAGAACATGTCGGCCTTGACATTAAGATTCGTGTCTTTGCCGCTATCGACCTTGAATTCACCCATCATCGGCGGAATCACAGTCCATCCACGCACAGCTCCTTGCATCGTCAGCTTAGAGATCGACCGATCGAGCGTGTCCGTCAACTCCTTGTAGCTCAACTGGTAAAGCAATCGCTGCGCACCCGTATACGTCACAGCAAAGGCAGATAACCCGACAGACTCATGAGTAGGATAGATAGCTCGCTGGTTCTCCTTCAACTTTGCATGTTTCATGAGCCCCTCCCAGCAAAAATATCCAAATGGGTTGCATGGATTTTTGGTGATATGATTCGGCGCCCGATATTCATCGGTATACACTGTAAACGCTTGATCACGAGGAGCTCCTGCAATTCTAACCTGCGAGCAGCCGATATGTAATATATCCCAGTCCAAACCATACGGCGCGGTCTCAAGCTCCTCTTCCGAAAACGGTCGTCGAATAGTGGAGTTCCGGAGGCCACGAGCTAACGCCTCAAACTGATCCTTGACATTCATGTCCCTATGCAACGTGTCGTGTCAGCCAAAGAAGAAAAACCGCATAGTTGATCTTTAAGTAAATGGACTCACCAATCTAAGTCATCTTCCAGGATCAGTGCAGTCTGGATTCGGTTGTCGACTATATACCGAAAGATATCCATATGACTTCTCCAGCTGCCAAGATAGGGATAGAATCTGTCACTCTCAAACTTTTTCCGGGCATCTCCATAAGGATAAGCTTTCTTGTCGACATCGTCGGACACAACTCCATAGATAGTCTTCGTAATCTTGATACCCGTGTGCGCGGCGATCAGTGAGATCGCATCATGCCGATCCGTGCGAGATGGCAACGAAAGTAGAAGAACAGCACCAAACCCCAGCGTTTCATTGTGCGTATCCGCAATAATATCATGCGTCTCACTTACTGTACTTGCACTGACTGATGACAATACGTTCGACGGATGAGAGCTGTGGTCAACCCGAGACGATTCGAACACTATCACAATGATTCCAAGCACAGGGATCAACAGAAGCAGGAAGCTGCAGCGTCGCCGCATGCTCGGCGACAACGACTCGATAATCATGGCTTGTTATGTGAATAGCACAGTTTCTGAAGGGAATCGACGATAAGGCGACGACGTTGACTGATGGGAAAGTCAGGATAGATGTTCTGTACGCTGAACCGGCTAATATATCTACGCTTTCTCACATCTGAGCCGGGTAGAGGATGTACACGTAATGCAGGGGATGCAAGGGGGGGGGGGGCCGTTGAACCTTAATTAATTATGACTGTCATACCTTAGTCATCGCTTCTCAAGTTTGGTTGACTACGACCGTCGCAAACATCGTCTCGGGAGCCGACCCGTTGGTAAAGAGAGTACATTCACATCCTCTATCTCGAACTGAGGGCACAACTGATCATATAGTTGTATCGGTTGGGACAAAATGATGGTGCAAGTTCAAATGGCTGCTGGGATGGATAAAGCGATACTTTTCTAGGGTTTGTTGACAGTTCAATAAATCATGAGTCTACCTACTTTAAACCTCCGGCATCCCCACCGGGCAAGACAGGTGACAATCCCTGTCAGCTGTACTCGTCCCGGACAAGATCGACGGACTGGCACATTTTACCAAATTGCGGCAGAATCAGAGGCGCTGCTCGAATCGTCTCGGCGAGCGGAGCATGTAGACTTCAACGCAGTGGGCCTCGGCTGTGCTTACTATAGATCAGTCAGTTTAGAATTGCTTGCGCCGGTAAGGGCAGAATGAAAACTTTTCTGCTCTGTGAATCACGTCCAAAAGCGGTAGTTACAGCGTTTTACTGCGATGTCTGTTTCAAGTCTGGAAATTGCCCGATTTATTCGCGTAATGGGTATCGTTAGACCATCATGAGTAACTCAAGAACTGTAGGCTTTGTTAAAGTGGCTTGCTCACCAGTCTATTTCGGCGGAAGCTCACTCATTCATGATCACCTGGAAACAAACCCCTGACTTCCAGCAGAGTAGCGTCGTCGTCGTAAACAGTCATCCTGCACTGACTATATAAGTTGGAGCAGGTTGTGGGATTGCCCTCTGCAGGCGAAACCTTAAAATCCTTTTGTGAAACCCCTGTACATCCCAGCAAAACTCTCTTGTTCAAGAACAGCTCGAACAGCGCGACACACCGGCGCGTTAGCTGTACCTATCGTGCGTAACCTGCTCGACAGATTGGGTCTGCATTGATGATGATATATTTCTTACCAGACTGACGGATGCGAGAGAGAAGAGGCCGACGACAAGGAAGTTGGCCTGCCTATCTTGCAGGTCCTCCGGCGGTCAAGGCTGGCTCCAACTTGAAGAGCCATCATAGTGTTCCTTCCGTGCCTGACCGAGGTCACTCTTTATGTTTAGCTACCTTGCGTCGTCTCCTGCCTTGATTTGGCTATTTCACGCCCTTCTTTCCTTTCCTTTCGATCAGCGTTACTTTTCCAACCTCCGGCTCCTCCCAACGACCATATGACTTCTTCCGATATCGACTCGCCTCCCGGGCTTATACGACGGGCCGCATTTGGTCTTTTTCCTCTTCCACTTTTTATGATCCTGTGCCGCCCATGGAAAGGCTACCCGCGTACGAACCCGTTCAATGCCACGAAGTCATAGACCACTCGAACCCTTTGATCCGTTCGCTCGTCAGGCGGAATCTTCTCTCACCCGGCTGACACAGTACGCTAGAGAGTTTTTAGCTTCACCTCTCACAGGTCCTGAACGATTTGCTAGCTTTCGAAGGTCTTTAACGGTGTCACCTGCACGTCTTTGTCAACAGAACTGGACGTTGGCCGTGCTTTGTTTGAGTTCATGCCTTTCAAGACGGTTGCAGATGGTCGACTCAGCCTTCATTCATAAATTGGACTCCGGATTGTGCGCGACTACGAGCGTTTCAATCCTATAAGTCGCCGGCATTCCGTCTATCTCACGGTTGAGCTCGACTACAGAAAGATCAGGCAAGAGTGGCTTGACTACGCTCTCATACAGTACAGTAAGAGTTGTTCTTGTGTCGAAACGCGCACATGCGCGAGGAGTGCGAACGATTTTGCGCACGCTTGCAGTGTTTGTGTAGGGCTTTCAGCCAGTCACCAGATGAGCTCTCAGGATCGAGTCTGGATTGCGGTTTTCGGACGCCTAGGATCACGTTTCCAAAATGATTTTTCAAATGATTTTTCAATTGCTGGTTCTATTGCTGGTCATCAAGGCTTGGCTGTACAGAGCCGATGTACGTATAACGCACTTCTCAGATTATCTCATCTTACTTCTCTCGAGCTCTCACTGACATTCCCTCGTTGGTCTAGCTGTCCTTCCGCGCAGCGAATGCCATCCCGGAACGAACCAGAAAAGGAGTTTTACACTGCAACCACTAGCTCAAGCAAACACCGCAGCATCTCAATATGAGAGAGGTGGTTTACTACGGTATATCTGTCCTGCCATCGTACGAAATACCATTGCTGAAGTCATCTCATCAAATTATATGTTGGTATCTGCCTAAAGATATAACATTACTGTCTGTCTGCACTCCTTTGCCCTGCTGTATGGTCGTCATTGAACATCAAAGTCACCGGTCTCTGTAAAGTACTGGCTCTAAATACCCTGTTTATATTTTCTGTGAAACAGGTTTATCTTTGATCCCGCCAAAAACAAAAAAAAAGTGTATTGAATTGCGCAGAGTCGAAGGCAAATCACTCACCCGGGCTCCGTCGCATGAGTGTGTAATCCTTCGAATGTTCTTTTCATTATTTTGCTTTTCTACGCGCTCAACCCTCGTTTTCTTTTCTCTCCGTTTTATTCGATGTGTCATGGGTGCCATTAGGGATCATCTCATAAAAATCTGAATTAGTACACTATTGGAGCACACTTGGCCCTCACTAGAATTGCATAACTGCGCAGCGGCTTTTGCTACTCCCCCCGGCATGAAGGAGGAGGAGTGTAGAAACGAAGAGGGTAAGAGGAGGAGTAGGCAAGGAGGCCAATTCAGCGTCGACGTCGATGGAGCGTGAGGTGAGCTGAAGAGGAGGTGCGGCGTGAGGTGAGCTGAGGAGGAGGAGGAGGAGTGTGGAGGTCAAGAAACAGAACGTTTATTGACGGGCTTGACACACTCTCGGAGACTGGCTTTGTGTAGCGGTTTGTGTAGTGCCCACAGAAATCTGGACTCAGCAGGTGGGAATGACAGTTTATCTAAAGAGAGTTTATCTAAAGTAAAGTCCGGGAACTTAGTAGTAGTTAGTGAAAGACTCGGCTGAGACTCGGTTGAGGAGCGTAAAGTTAGACGCGCCTGACACGTCTAAGAAACTTGACCGAACAAAAGCGAGGAAGCATGAAGAGGAGGAGTTTGACAGGCTTGGAAGCGCGGGAATAGGACCGAAAGTAAGGAGAGAAAGTGTCAACGCACTCGGTAAGAGGAAGGGCAGAAATCATATAAATATAACAACAAAGGCGCGACTTATAACTCGCAACAGAGCAGAACAGGGCCAGCGTTGGGTAGGTCGAAGAACAGATGACAAGAAAAAGAACAAAGGCGCGACAAACAAGTGAAGAAAGACGAAGCGCAAAGAAGAAACTAAACTAACAGACAAGAGTCGTGCCTATATAGAATCGCCATGATGATGGTGAATAGACGAATGACTGCAAGATCGACTTCCGACTGCAAGCAGAGCAGAACTACTACTTCAAGATCAAGTGATTCTGAAGAATTCGCGGGCCGGCGAGATCGAGCGCCGATCAGCGCGAGTTTTCAAATCTCTCACAGATTAAGAAGGAATTATGGAGGAGCACAAACTCAGACAGAAAAACCTGAAGACAGCCACTACACACGTGAGTGCACGGGCAGATAGCAAGTGACGAAAGCGAAGGGGGTCAAGGACGCGCAAATGTAGCGGTAAGGTATCGTGCTCAAAGGGCATTGCTGAGTACCATGTAGTAAGCGCAGTAAGAAGTTGAAGAGATCACACGCACGTTTTGGAAGGGTGGTGCTGGTGGGTAGCGTTAGTGTCAGCGTCGAGGAAGAGAAACTCTGAGCCAAAAAAGCGACGCACATCAAGAAATACCCAAAGAAGAAGACCACGGATACAGAACATAATCGAAAGAAAACAAAGCAGCGCAGTTAGTTGTTGAGGCACTTTATTGAAGAGTGTGCAGGGTTCTACGCGTCGCACTTGAGTTAGAGGTTGTTAGAAAGCGCGTCGCACGAGGACTCGATTTGTTAAATCGGTTTGTTAAATCAGCATTTAAGGGAACTGGTTAGGGAACCGGGGAGGAACGTTTAAGTGAGTGAGGCCAGGAAGCGTAAGGGTTGAGACAAGGAAGGGCAGTGTAAGCGTCTGGTCTTGGACAAAGTGTGAGGTGTGTAGAAAGAGAAGTAGCCAACCATCAGCGACGAGAGCAAAGAGCAAGAAAAGCAAGCAGGAAACCCCGAAGAGAATGAGGAGTAAAGAAAAGCAAGAACAGCGCCTCAAGAGCGTAAGCGTTCAGCAGATGAGTGTATAGTCAGAGCACATGAACGTTGAACAGTTCACGAAAGGACCAAGTAGTCGGCATAGGTACAGGCCGAAGCGTCTGGGAGAGCTTCAAGCGAAGGCAGGTTTCTGTAAAGGCATAGAAAGCAGCAAGGCAAGCGTGCCTACGCTACTGGGGAATATATTATCATTATAATTATTATTATTCAAAACACGACAAGGAAGTGAGAGGGAATTGTATCTAGGGGACAGTGAAAACAGAAACAGACTCAATTCCAACGCAGCTGTAGTGCAGGGGGAAGCGTATGGGCGACTGTGGTGATGATGATGATGATCAGCAGCTCGAGGCGATTTGAGAGGAAGCGTAGGCAAGAGTCAGGAGAGGTGGCGTTAGTATTGGGTAAATACAAGAGCAATGAGCGAGACCCAGAAGAAAAGGTAAAGGAGCAACAAAAACAAACAATATTCTCCTGGGATGGTATGTTGAAGAAGCGTGAGAGAGGTCAAAGGAGAGAGGCCAAAGGAGAGAGGTCAAAGAAGGGAAGCGAAAGATCGAAGGGCAAAGAAAGCGGGATAGTCCAGGTGAAGGTAGTTGAGAGCGCGATCAGGAGGACTCAGCTGGGAATGTGTGGATGGAATCAGTGATGCGAGCTTTGACTAACAACAGCAGCATAGGTGTAGGGAAATGGAAGCGTAAGAATCAAGAACGGGGAGAGTGAGAGGAGGCGAAGGCGCGTCAGGGTGGAGGAAGCATAAAGGCGAGTGAGTCGAGGCGGGGGTGGAAGCGTAGGCGTAGGCGTGAAGCATGAGGACGGAGACGAGTATTGGGTAAGCGCAAGAGCGGAACAAAGACAAAGGCAGATGACCAAGTTCAGTCCCGTGAGGTTGCACTCTCGACGGTGAGGTGGGGTTTGTGAGAGCAAGCGCGACAGGAGCAAGCGAGGGACAAGGGAGCGGTAGCTTGGGAAGAGACAGGGTCGGCAATGAAGTGATCGAGGAACGCAAAGGCGGGTCGTGCCGAGGTTGTTGGTAAGGACAAGGAAGAAGCGTGCGAGCGAGGGACCAGGAAGGAAGTGAGAAAAGCAGTGTTCGGCGTCGAAGTCGAAGAGGCACAGACGTAGATGGGAGTGTAAGGAGGAGACCGGGAAGGTGTGGCATAAGCGCAAGAGTAGGACAGAGTGCAAGGCGGCGGGTGTGTTGAGTCCTGTAAGGTTGCACTCTTTTCAAAGGAGGCGCGGAAAGCGTGAGAGCGCGAAGGAGAGGGAGAGGGAGAGTGAGAGAATGAGAGGGGGAGAAAAGCGGGTGAACGTGGAGGAAGTGTAAAGGCAGCAGGTGAGAAAGATAAAGAAAAGCGTGGGGAAGTAGGAAATAAAGAGGAGGCCGCAATGCTGAAATATTGTGGTGGACTCGAGCTGCTATTTTACAAAACTTTAATACGCTCCAGAGTGTTTACATAAGAAAATTGTTGACTCTTACTAAGAACTGAAACTCGGCTGGGAGGTCTCGCAAGTAGGCCTCAAAGATCGTGATAGTACGGCTCAGGCGGTAGCTGGGAGACAGCATCGCTCAACGAGCAATTCTGAAGATTATAGCAGCAAGCGACGAAGAACAGAGAGAACAGAGAGAGAGAAAATGAAAGAGCACAAACGCGGACAGCAAAATTAAGCACAGATACTACACAGGTGAGCGCAAGGGCAGGTAACAGATAACCAAGCGAAGGCGCGACCAACAAGACGGAACCGAGTAGAGCAGAGCCAGCGTTAGGCAAGCAGAAGTACAGAAGACAAGTGAGTAGCCAGCACAGGTGTGGGCCGACGAGTCCGTGGGGGTTTCAACGAAAGGTGGGATTCTATAATGACAAAGCGAGCAGCAAGGCAAGCGCGCCTACACTACTGGGGAGTATATTATCATTATTATATTTACTATTATTCAAATATGACAATGAAGTGAAAAGGACTAGTATCTGGTAGACAGGGACAGTGAAAACAAGAACAGGCTCTAGACGTAGGGTAGCAAGTGGGAGGGGGGTCCTAGCCATAGTCCCACATGGGTAGGGGTGGGGATTAAGAGCAAGTGGGAGGGGGGGGGGGGAGTCCCACATGGGTAGGGGTGGCGCGCCTGCCAGCTCTGCTTCGATTGGCATTATCACTGTCATTATCGCGTATTTCCTGTTTTGTCATCGGCTCAGTATCTCCTGTTTTGTCATCGGCTCAGTATCTCTTTTCTATGTGTCATTGTCCCAGGATCTCTTTTCTAAGCTCTGCATTATTCTCTTTATTAGTCATCATCTAGACATCGTCGCTATCAAGTCTTTATCAACAGTCTACAGTATTCTCTATTTGCATTTATTAGTCATCCATCAGCCGGAGAATCATTTCGACAAGTCTTTATAACAGTCTCTAGTCTGCATTTATTAGTCATCCATCAGCCGGAGAATCATTTCGACAAGTCTTTATAACAGTCTCTAGTCAGCCATTAGCCGGACACAAAGGCTCGCTACACGGTTCTATTCAGTCTTTATCAATTTATTAATTATAGAAGTATAGAGTAGTAAAACAGACAGTGGTTTGCAGCGCTGGCAAGGCCTTGTTCTTGATCGCAGCTGACAAGAGTGGATCAGCACTCGTCCACAAGCTGACAAGAGTGGATCAGCACTCATCGACGAGCTGACACGAGTGAGGAGCCTGGGCGAGCAATCGGCAGCACTCATCGACGAGTTGACGCGGACAGTCAGCACTCACCACGAGCCGACACGAGTGGAAGCAGGCAGCACTCATCGACGAGTTGACACGAACAGGCAGCACTCGCCGCGAGTGGAAGTAGCCAGGCGAGCAGGCAGCAGCGTGGGGAGGTTGACGACATGGAGGGCTTATCTGGGAGGACGGTAGTATGATACAAACAAAGGCAAAGGAGGAAAATCAGACCAGAAGTTAGCACACACTGAGAGCGGAGAGCTTGACGGCGAAACAATGAGGGAAGAGCGAAGAGCTTGACGACGAAACGAGGGAGAGCGAAGACGCTGAGAGCGGAGTGGCGGAGCAAAGAAGAGCGAATGGGGCGAGAGGTGGACGAGGCGGCGAGACCGTCCTTTATCTAACTTGTCCTTGTCCTTATCTCTATCAGGTGAGGGGTTTTCGGAGGAATGTTGCCAAGCCGAAACAGTCGGGATGTCGGATAGCGCATTGCTGGGGGGCAGTGCTGTCGCGGGGAATGTGACGCGATAGAGTTTGAGTGCAGCCGCCCACGGCACTCTTCGACATCGAGCTCTTCGACATAGAGCGGCGATCCCGGCGACGACCAGAGACTACGTGAGGACGTCAACAAGAGTGGTCAAGAGTGAGAGGAAGCTTAGGGAGAGCGGGCCAGGGAGGCAGCGCTCTTGGAGCACGCGCAGTGAAGCGGGCGAGAGCGAGTGAGGCGAGAGCGCAGGAGTCCCAAAGCTTTGGTAGACGCGTAGTGACGTCGGCACCCCGGCGATGAGCGAGGAGATAAGATGCGATGCGATAACCGGATCTTTATCAGACAAACAACAACAAAACGCGACCAACAGGAGCAGACAGAGGCGACGAGCGTAGGTGAAAAGTAGACTAAAAACAAGCTAAAAAATGAACGAAAAATCAATGCAAAAATCAAGGAAAAGTAGGGGGAAGCGGGGGAGCAGGAGGAGGAGAGGAGAGCAGGTGTAGAAAGTGGGGTATGAGGTGGTGTATGAGAACAAAAAAACGGGGTGTAGGGGGGAGATTTTGCTGAGGAGTGGAGTTTGGGAAAACAACCACACTAAAGTCGACATAGAGGCGCAACAAGACAAGTAAGAAAAATATTAAAAAGAGGAAAATGAAGCGGAAAAAATGAAGAACAATCTAAAGCTATTTATGAAAGGAAAAGAGAAGAGGAAGAAGACGGAAGTGGAGAAAGGAGCGCAGGACGATGGCCCAGTGATCTTCTAAACGACGCGGCCGACGTCAAGTAAGGGTGTAGCTACGCGGAAAACTACATAAGAACAGGGGTGTAGCTACGCGAAAAACTACATAAGAACTACAAGGAGAATAGTGCATCAAATCGACGGAGTATATTCAAATATAGAGACAGCAATCAGATATATAGACCGAGGCCAGGTCGCGGCTGGCGAAGAGGGGTGGGCGCAGCGGCAGTCAAAGGGAGTCGAGCGAACACCAGGAGTTGTGCTGAGAGTGTGCTGGAAGTGAGAGGTGTGCTGAGAGTGAGAAGGTTGCTGAGAGTGAGAAGGTGTGCTGAGAGTGAGAAGGAGTTCGTCAGCGTGGCTAGGTGAAGCAGAGCAGAGCAGGAGGCGAGGACTCAACCAGATCAACGTCGGCTGGGCGTAGAAAAGCAGATCAGCACGTCAGGACTCACGAGGAGGTGCGAGAAAAACGCAGCTCCTGGACTGGCGTAGCAACAGCAAGAGCAGGAAGGAATGGGAGGAGAAGCGCAGATGAAGAGGGAAGAGAAAGTGCAGAAAGCAGATGTGGTGTGAAAAATCTCAGATAAAGTTTGTTTTATAAACCTTATCAGTGACGTCGATGCTGCATCGTCGTCCCAAGATCTGAGCGCTCATCTCGCTAGGAGCACTCATTCTCAAGGTCTGGGAGCACATTACACAAAGATTTACTACAAACACTACAGTGGCTGACGAAATCAGCAGCAGGAAGCCTAGGCAAGTGGTGAGTAAGCCGGTAACTCAAGACAAAAGCAAACTCAAGACAAAAGCGCGACGATCTGGCAGCGACAGGAATCGTCAAGGCAAAGGAGTTAAGCATCCACCCAGCGAAGGGCACGTATCCTGACAAGAGGGGAGGAGTTGATGAAGTGGCGTGAGTAGCTGAAGGACTTGAGGCCAGGATGATTACTGCTGGGTGATTAGCACTCGGGCGCGATCGACGCATACTGACCAGTGGACCCGCAGATATCGATGCGACTCGAGGCCAGGATGATGACTGCTGGAGGGTGGTTAGCATCTTGACGCGGTCGACGCATAGATAACGACCAGCGAACTCACCCGCAGATATCGATGATATCGATGCTTGGTTTGGACGACTGATACTTGGGAAGACGAAAAGGGCAGACTCGAGGCCAGGATGATGACTGCCAAGGGTGGTTAGCATCTTGACGCGGTCGGCGCATATATACTGAGCAGTGGATTCAAGCAAGGGCAGACTCGAGGCCAGGATGATGACTGCCAAGGGTGGTTAGCATCTTGACGCGGTCGGCGCATATATACTGAGCAGTGGATTCAAGCAAGGGCAGACTCGAGGCCAGGATGATGACTGCTGAAGGTGGTTAGCATCTTGACGCGGTCGACGCATAGATAACGATCAGCGAACTCACCAGATATCGATGTTTGTTTGAAAGATGAAACCAGGAGGATTGCTGGTAAGCAGCTGGGGAGCGCTTAGCGCAGAATAAAGATGACATGTTCCAGTGGTTTATTCGGTCCGACTCTCAACCATGTAGCGTAAGAGTGAGAGAGAGCAGATGAGGAGGACGCGACGGATGACTTAGTAGCAAGTACAAGTAAACAAAGACGCAAATGGCAGGCATCGGCCGGGGAGCAGCCAAGTGATTGATAAGGCATGATCAGGCAACGCCGTAAGATCCTTAGCGTGGCCGGGGAGCAGCCTAGCGTGGCCGGGGAGCAGCCGATGATTGGAAGGCAGCCAGTGATTGATAAGCCAACGCTAAACGAGCTCCAGATATAAACAGGCAAGCCTCATCGCCAGAAGAATGTGATCATATCAGACATCACTAGTACGCCCTATGGACCATTGCAGCAATTTGGCTGGGAAGCAGCCGATGATTACCAAGACGACGCCAAACGAGCGGTTTAAGAAGAAAGCCAAGCATGATCCAGCCGCCACACACTCGCAAAAGTAATTATGTGTTTGAATTAGTACGCGTCTTAATTAGTACGCGTCCTATCGTCCTTAGGACTGGCACGCGTCCAGGAATGCTTGGAAAGTGCCGTCCAACGCGCAGGGCCTTTGATGTATCCAGGCAGCTCGATGCGTCCAACTCTGGCCCCCAAACATACACAAGTCGCTTGTACTCGACCGGCTCTACTTGTCATAGCGATAACTGATCTGTACGTGTTTGTGATCTTTCTATTCAAGAGTTCAGGACTAATGATGCTCCGGTCTAGCTTGTTCGACGCGCTCAACTCTGGCCCAAGTCACTGCGGTGTATAGTGATAGTGAATATTGACCGGTATGTGTGTGATGCTTCCTTACTCAAGAGTTCAGGACTAACGATGCTGGCACGTCTAGGCTGTTCGACGCGCTCTTCTCTGGTCCAAGTCACTGCGGTGTATAGTGATAGTGAATATTGACCGGTATGTGTGTGATGCTTCCTTACTCAAGAGTTCAGGACTAACGATGCTGGCACGTCTAGGCTGTTCGACGCGTTCAACTCTGGCTCAAGTCGCTCTGTTGTATAGCGATAGTGAAGTGATCTGTACGTGTTTGTGGTTTTTTCTATTCAAGGGTTCAGGACTAACGATGCCATGGTCTAGGTCTACAATATGTCCGCCGACACGCTCTTTGACTTCTTGCCTGAGTACAGACTCATTGGGTGTAAGAAATGCCGTCACGCAGTCATGCCTGACGAAGTTCCCAGACACTTGCTGAAGAAGCACAAACTTCGAGGCCCAAATGTGCGGGAGCAGATTAAGGACCAAATTCTCGACAAATGGCCGACTGTGAGGACCACCATCGCGGAGTTCACTATGCCAACCGGACCTATTCCACAGATTCCTCAGCTTGAATTGGAGAACGATAAATACAGGTGCACGGTTTGTGAAGATCCAGCCACCGCCTTTCTTTCATCGAATTTAGGCGAGATTCAGAAGCACTGGAATTCTCAACATAGAGCAACATTTTCCCCTGGTTCCCATGGAGGCGTTAGAGAGGCAGGGGTTAGCACCAAAGCCGAGCGGTATGCGGGGGGGTGCGTGAAGATTTTCAGGCAAAGGTTTTTTGCAAGCAAAGATCAGTCAAACTACGTTGAGGTCATTCCCATGCAGGACCCAGACAGCGCCGAAAGCGCCGAAGTCGTGCAGGAGCAAGAAAAAAAGTCGGACGAGGAGCGGACTATGCTTGAGTACAACAAAGCCGTTGCAGAGTCTGTGCAAATGTCTGGTGATGGTGACCCAGAACCCAATGATTGGCTGATCCATACGAAGTGGCCTAAAGTTATTGGCCGCAGAGATCACAACCAGCTACGCAGACTACTACGGCATCCTCCTAGTTATACGGAGATTCGTTCTGCGGAATTTTTGAAGCGC